>NC_061118.1:58026782-58215171 GCF_002878395.1 Capsicum annuum | reverse complement strand
TATTGTAAACCTTAGCCTTTCTTCCCTTCAATAAAGTTCTATTAACACGTGTAACTAAAAATTCGAGATAAGCCTAGGTATGCATTTTGTGTTTTGGCAAATTAAAGAGAATTTGTCTTTTTAGATTTAAAAGCTACATATTTCATTTTAAATTCTATTTTATCATCAAAGAAATAAATTCATTCCATGCAAAAGTCTCTTTCTTTTTTTATTAGTTTGTTTGATATAAAAAAAAAAATACTTTTTGGAGTAACAAGATTAGACATATTTTTTAAAAGGTTAGTCACAATTATATGCTGCTTAAAAGTATTTTTTAAAATTAATTAGTCAAATATTAATATTTTCACTAAAGGTATTTGAATTTTTTTCGACATAAGTTAATTTTAAAAGTTTGAGTAAATAGACTATCAATATCCCGTTAAATAATATCACATAAACTGAATTAAATAAAATATTAATAAATTTAACTCTATATTAGTGTGTTCTTATTTTACTCGAGCTTCTACAGTAAACTAGTGGGTAGCATCGTACAAAGCACAGATTATGTTGTGGAAATCAAAGTAAAACATTAAATATTTATACAATGAGACGAGCAATATGTGTTTTTAGAAAGAGAGTTATGAAGTGCGTATGATAGCTACATAGAAATAGCTGGAGTATCTTTGTTGGGGTGAACAGAAAATATTTATTTGTGTTTAAAAGGAAAGAAAATTCTGTATGAAGTTATTGGAATACCTTATCATGCCAAAATGCGGTTGCAGAAGACTGAGGATTTAATTTGTAGCATTTCTGTAATTAAAACATTATTTATTAAAGTGCGATTGGTAAATTAGTTTTTTTAATGTTAAAAGAAGTTACTATATATAACAAACCAGTGGAACGCTTCAAGAGGAAAAGTAATCTTAATTCTTAACATAGCTCTTGTTAGCGCATCCAAGTAGCTGCCACACCACTGTTATGTCTTGACAATACTAAACCAAGAAGATACAGATTTCGGTTGTAAAATACTATGCGCGACTAATTGAAGTCAGAAATAACAAAAAGAGTCTTAAATTGCTTTTAAATGCTATGATGTGCTTAGAACTCCTGTTGGTACAACACGGACATATAAATCAATACACAAATAGTTGAAATATTAAACCATTTCAATATAAACTCATGAAATTCTCTACATACCTAAGTCAGATAAATATCAACAATTATATATGACAGAAAACATCGTATAAGCTACAAGTTTAGAAGGTGTAAGGTGAAGATTCACAGGAAAGCTTTTAGAATAATTTCATCATAAATTATATTTATATGTGAAGTTATTGTTATGACTATCTAGATTTGGGGATCGAATTAATATTTTTTACACTGTTCGAAACTTTTACTCTTAATAATGCAATGTAAAATTGATCGTGTGAAGAAAATTAATTTTCGTAGATAAATTTCAAGGAAATTTAATTTTTAACTTTGCGCTTGTAGGCGATGTAATTTTATTAAATTTAAATCCACACAAAATTCGAATTATATTAAATTCAAAATATATTAGTCCCAAATAAATATGACGGATTAATATAATTGGATTAATTATTTAAGTCCAAACATATATGGATTTAATTAAAGTCTAATTTTTATTGGGCTAGCCCATTAATTTGGGTTACAAATGATGAGCCCAAAGGAGTGCCATGTGTCAAATAACGTGGCATGCCAAGTCAAGTGAAGGAGCCAATAGGACCATGTCACATATCAAAATGATGCAGTAGACCTAGTGAAATCAAAAACCCATAAAAGGCGCCATGGCACTTGAATTTGATTGGTTAAAGGAAGTCCATCTTCATCATGACTCTCCCCCTTCCACAACTATAAACAAGGGTCTTATAATTCAGAAAAAGACTCTAGAACTCTAACAAGAAGCAAGAGAAAACTCATGGATTAAACGCCGCAATTTCTCTACAAAGCTCAAGCATTCAAATCAAGTTCATCCAGATTCAAGATCAAGACCACAATATTCAAGAACAAACTCAAAAGCCCTTGAATTCAAGCACAAGTCAAGATCCAGTCCCTTAAATCATTCAAATCAAGTTCAAATTTAAGATCAAGCTTCAATTCCTTGAATTTATATTTGAAAAGACGAATCAGAGGATTCATAGAGATTGTAACACGCACTTATTGAAATCAATAAAACGATTGCTACAATATTTTTCTAGTCTCAAATTATTTATTTTCGGTCTCGAGAATCTTATTGTCCAACAAATTTTAGCACGCCCAGTGGGACAATCTCTATCTCTCATTTCAAATTTTCATACTTCAAATTTTAAGAACAACAAAATAACTTCCAAGAAGGTCAACTCTCAATCAACTGCTTCCAAGGCTGCTGATTCAAAGTTCTCTTCTGAAGTAGAAATCATCCTTGGTATTACTTTCGGAAGCTTGGGAGATTTCACAAGGAGCAAGGTAGGCTTTCTGGGATAACAAACACGTCTAGTGTCGTCTGAGCCAACTCCAGTTTTTGGATCTTCAACCCTAAAAGAAACAAAGTCCAATGCAAGTGCTTCAGAAGGAGGAAGTAATGTGGCAGAATCTCTTAAGAGGACTCTATCTCCACTTGAGCACTCTAGCACAAAGAGCGATGGTCATTCAACGAATGCATTATCTTTACTTACACTGCATAGCTGAGCACTTCGAAGATCAATATATGTGACAATCCATGTTACTCTCCAACGTCTCCAGTAATCATGCAAGCGATGATGATTGGTGTCTCATCTATGGAGGAGCAGCTTGCAAATCTGACAAAGGCAATTGAAGGCCTGACCAAATATGTTCAAAATCAAGATGCTCGAATTGATAAAATAATGGATAGAGTGGAAGGTTTGATAGACGGAGAGTCTAGCCATGAACCTGAAAAATCTCCAGAGGCTCACAAGTCTGAACATCCTTTAAACAAACACCACCAACTAAAGAGGTACAAGTTTCTTTTGAGGGAATGATCCCGATTAAGCAATTGAAAGAATTCATTGAAGGGACCCTCAAATACAAATATGATACTGTCACCAATTCTTCTCTTGCGTATGCCAAGCCCTACACTGCAAGGATTGATAGCCTCAAAATGTCTGCTGGCTATTAACTTCCCAAATTTCAATAATTTGAGGGAAAAGGGAACCCAAAACAACATGTCGCACACTTTATTGAGACATATAATAATGCTGGAACTTATAGTGACTATCTTGTCAAAAAATTTGTTCATTCCCTAAGGTGAAACGCCTTTGATTAGTATATGAACCTCGATCCTAACTCCATCGATAGTTGGGAGCAATTGGAGCACGAGTTCATAAATCACTTTTATAACACAAGGCGTACAGTGAACATGGTAGATCTTACAAATACTCAGCAAAGAAAGGATAAACCAGTCATTGACTTCATCAATCGATGGAGAAATACTAGCCTGAACTACAAAGATAGGCTTAGAGAAGCTTTTGCGATAGAGATATACGTCCAAGGAATGAACTAGGAGCATCTCTACATCTTGCAAGGCATTAAGCTAAAATTCTTTGAAGAGTTAGCTACCAGTTCTCACGACATGGAGTTGAGTATGTCATCTGCTGGAAAGGGAGAAACACCTATCCATGACCCTCGAAGGGGAAAAGATAAGCAGGAACCCAAAAAGTGGGGCAAGTTTATCCCTAAAAATGACAACAAAGAGTCCATGAATGTTGGTGTGTCTCATGTGAAGGTCACCACGAAGGTAAGTAAGAAGCAAAGTGTGAAGACGACTTCTAGAGTATGTCCAAATCAAAAAACTTTAAAGGATATGCAAGAAAAAAAATATCCCTTCCTTGATTCTGATGTTGCTGAGATTTTCAATGAGCTCTTTGCACATAAGCTCATTGAACTCCTGGAGATAAAGTGACCCAATGAAGTTGGAAGGACCAATGACCTTAATTATTGCAAATATCATAGGCTTGTGAGTCACCCTTTGGAAAAGTGATTTGTCTTTAAAGATAAAGTCATGCAACTAGCAAATAAGAAGAAGATCTTCTTCAATAATGAGACGATCAGTTCTCATCAGATCTCTATCATATTTGGCTTGCTCGATCCATTCCAAATATGCGTCGAAGATCATAATGAGAAAATATTAGAGCCTGACAGGTTTTCAGTTGATGAGGCGATAATAAAGTTTGGACTCTAGTGACCAGACACAGATGCAGAAGGATGAGTCTGTGAAAGGAGTCGTCTAAGCAGTCAACCAAAAGGAGAATGGTGAAGAAACTAAGGAAACAGAAGCTAGTTCAACTTCCAAAAAGGATAAGCATAACAGAGATTCACCTTCAAAAACCACAGTGTCCAGTAACGTTGGATGAATTTTTACCAAGTTGGTTTCGTGCGAAGACTGCTTGAGTCAACCTTGAGGTGTCTTGTTTTAATTCTACCAAAGAGGGGGCAAAGGGTGAGAATCTACCTATGAAAGTTCCTTCATCTTTCGAAAAACTTGCTGAAACTCTTGACGAAGAGGCACATGCATGTGATACAAAAATCACATTTACAAACGATGATCTTCTGCTTGGAGGAGCCTTACACAATCATCCCTTGTACATAGTAGGTCAAGTTCTAGGAAAAAAGATAAATAAAATCTTGATTGATGAAGGATTCAGAGTCAACATCTTACCTATCCGCACGATGAAGGAACTTGGCATCGCTACTAACAAACTGAACGAATATAATGATCCAAGGGTTCAATCAAGGGGGCTAGAGGGCCATGGGATCTATCAAGTTGGGGATTCGTATGGATGATTTTCAATCTAACACATTGATGCATGTGATCAATGCCAAAACTTGATACAATATATTACTTGGTAGGCCTTGGGTATATAAAAACAAAATTATCTCGTTCTCTTACTATCAATTCTTGAATTACCTCGAAGGCGAAGTGAAAAGAAAGATAGTTGCCGATGACAAGCCATTCACTGAAGCTGAGTCACATTTTGCCGATGCAAAATTCTACTTAAAGAATTATGTTGTGAATGAGAAAAGGGTTGAAGATGTCACCAAGATCAAGTGTGACGATCTTGCATCTAAGAAGGTCGCGGTGACTGTAAAAAATATCACCACCAAGAAGCCCCTCTTCACTTCACATAAAGAAAGCCTCACACCTAAGAAAAAGAAGGCAACTCCTGTTCTTTGCTATGTACCGAAGGTAAAGAAAGAGAAATATCACCCATTTGATGCCCAAGATAATGTGCTAAAGGGTCTAGCTTTACCTATCATGAAGATTTATGCAATAAATCCATCCTTAAGACTACTTAGAGAGTTTGTGGCTCAAAATCTACCACAAGATATGAGACTCCCTATGAAGCGTACGAAAAAGGGCTTCGACCCAAATACATACAAGTTATTTGTAAAGGCTGGATATAATCCTAATAAGCCATTAAGGTTAGGTAAACTTTCATCGGAAGGTACAACCAGGAAGGCACGTGAAGGGCTAGGATACACATAACCACTTTTAATTTGCATCTCCATAAGAATGACAGTTAGTAACTACATCACTGTAGAAGAAAAGTTTACTGCATCCAACAAAATGCCTTCTATTTTTGACCGACTTAGAGAATCAACTACAAAAACTTATGTGTTCGAAAGGTTGGGACCTCTAAATAAGAAGAAAAGCAACAAGCATAAGAGAAGTCGTCAAAACATAATGATGCACTCTTTACTTAAAATACAGAAGGATTTCAAAAGTTTAATTCCTTCTAGAATGAGACGACAAACAGAAATGGTGGTTTCATGCAACGAAGTGTCAAAAGCAAAGGATCATACTGTGGTTTATACCAAGGGACTTGAGAAAGATAAAGAAAGTATTGGCTCCTCATATTATATTACAACACAGAATGAGAAAAATGTCTCATCCTAAATGAAGGTTGATGAAGTGATGAAAGATACTTTCAGGTGTTACCACATATACATCAACGATGATGATCCTCACGAGGAGGAAGATACTGGAGATGCTCCTTCACAACTTGAAGAAGGAGTAAAGGCCATAATAGATCCCTTGAAGGAAGTTAATCTTAGAATCGATGAAGACCCAAGACCAACTTACCTGAGTGCGTTTATAGAAGTGAAGGAGGAAATCACTTATATAAACATACTCAAAGAATATATAGATGTCTTCTCTTGGATCTATATGGAAATTCCTAGCTTAGAAACAAAAGTAGCAATCCATAAGTTGGCGGTCAATAATGGTGCTTGTCCTATTAAGCAAGCCCAAAGGCGCTTTAGGCCAGAGTTGGTTCCATTAATTAAAAATGAAGTTAATAAACTCATTAAAGCTGGCTTTATTCGTGAAGTCAAATATCCCACGTGGATTTCAAGTATTGTTCCAGTACGGAAGAAGAATGGCCAAATTTGAGTTTGTGTTGACTTTCGAGATCTCAACAACGCCTGCCTTAAGGGTGAATTTCCAATCCCTATACTAGAGTTGATGATTGATGCCACCACTGGTTAGAGGCAATATCCTTCATAGATGGTTCATCCAACTACAATCAAATCTGCATAGCACTAATGGATGAAGAACTCACTGCATTTCATACGCCCAAAGGTATTTATTGCTATAAGGTAATGCCTTTTGGTTTGAAGAATGATGAAGCCACTTATCAAAGGGCTATACAAAACATCTTTGATGGCCTGCTCCATAAAAATTTTGAATGCTACGTGGATGATCTAATGGTGAAGTCAAGAAAGAGAGACGACCACTTGAAAGACCTAAGAATGGTGTTCGAGTTACTTCGAAGATATCAACTTAGGATGAATCCATTGAAGTGTGCCTTTGGAGTTACTTCTGAAAAATTTCTTGGCTTCATTGTGCGACATCGAGGAATTAAAATTGATCAAGCCAAGGTCGATGCAATTTTGAAGATGCCTGAGCCTCGAAATATTTATGAGTTAAAAAGCCTTCAAGGAAGACTAACATACTTAAGGAGGTTCATCTCAAACCTTGGTGGAAAATGTCAACTATTTAGTCTTCTCATGAAGAAGGACACTCCCTTCGAATGGGACTAAGCTTGTAGTAATGCCTTTGAGAGTATAAAATCATACTTAATGAAGCCAGCAGTTCTTGCAGCACCCATACTTAGGAAGCCATTGGTACTTTACATCGCGGTGGTGTTTGTCACTCTACAAGAAGAGGTCATCCCATGCTCGTTTACCCTAATAAATCGTTGCTCTAATAATGTTGCTGAATATCAAGCGTTAATACTTGGACTTGAGATGGCATTTGACATAAAACAACTGCAATTACAAGCCTTTGGTGACTCCCAATTAGTAATCAAGCAGTTTTTAGGAAGCTATAAAGTCGAAAGCTTGAGCTACGACTATATCATGATTATGTACAGAAGTTGATGGGGTGTCTTGGAGAGGTAACCCTCCAACATATGCTAAGGAGAGAAAATAAGCAAGCTGATGCCCTAGCTGCTTTGGCTTCAATCCTAACTCTTCCAAATCAGAAGCGAGTTCCTATCCACTAAGAATAGGTAGTACTGCCATCAAATGAGGATGAGGATGTAGAAAATAAATTTGAATACCTCATTGCCATGTCTGAAGCTGCAAAGGAAGATTGGCGACAACCTATCGCTGACTATTTGTATTAGGGATACTTCCAAAAAATCCAAAAAGAAGGACTGATATTCGTCGTCGTGCACCTCGCTTCCTTTACTATAAGGACACACTGTACAAAAGATCATTTGAAAGAGTACTCTTATGTATTTTGGAGAGGAAGAAATAATTCAAGCTTTGCAAGAAGCGTACTCGGGAGTTTGTAGGTCACATCAGTCTGGATTAAAACTCTATTTTCACATTAAAAGGATGGGATACTATTGGTTAATGATGGTGAAAGATTGCTTGGACTATGCTAGAAGATATAAAGCTTGTCAATTCCATGAGAATTTTATTCATCAACCTTCTGAAGTACTACACCCAACTGTAGCATCTTGACCATTCAATGCTTGGAAAATCGATGTTGTTGGTCCACTACCAAAGTCTTTTGGTGGACACTTACACATCTTGGCCTCAACAGATTACTTCTCAAAATGAGCTAAAGCGGTTACTCTAAAAAAAGTAAAGAAGAAGAATGTTTCAAATTTCATCCTAGTGAATATTATCTACCACTTTAGAATCCCCAATATATAATAACCGATAATGGCAAGCCGTTAACAAGTTGATGAATAAGACTTGTGATCTCTTTGGTTTTAAGCAGCGCAAGTCTTCTATGTACGATGCTGCCGCCAATGGTCCAACCAAAGCGTTTAATAAGACTATGCAATCTATTAAAGAAAGTCATCTCCAAGTCCAAGCGAGACTGGCATGAATGAATGGAAGAAGCTTTATGGGCATGTAGAATAACTTACCGCACACGAATGCAAGCAACCCCATATTCACTTGCTTTTGGAGTTGAAGTAGTCCTACCACTTGAGTGTCAAATACCTTCTTTGAGTCTGGCTATTCAAGAAGGGCTTACCGATGAAGAAAATGCTAAATTGCGTCTTACAAAGTTAGAAGCTCTTGATGAGAAAAGACTAGAGGATCAATAAAATCTTGAATGTTACCAAGCCCATCTATCTTGTTCTTTCAACAAAAGAGTTCGTTTGAGGTGCTTCTAAGTTGGAGATCAAGTCCTTGTAGTAAGAAGACCCATTATTACTTCTCGTAAGTCCGGGGGAAAACCTACCCCAAAGTGGGATGGACCATATGTCCTACAAGAAGTATATTCAAATGGTGCTTACAAGCTTGTCGATACAGATGGCGTGAGGGTTGGCCACATTAATGCCAAGTTATTGAAAAAGTCCTATCCTTAAAAGGTGAAGACACTCCTTAAGGCACGAGTATAAATTGCATGTCCACTAATTAAGGAACGAGTATAAACGACATATCCACTCCTTAAGGCACGAGTATAAACTACATGTCCACTCCTTAAGGAACGAGCACAAACTGCATGTACACTTTTTAAGGCACAAGTATAAACTGCATGTCTACTCCTTAAGGCATGAGTAAAACTGCATGTACACTCCTTAAGGCACGAGTATAAAATGTATGTACAATTCTTAAGGCACGAGTATAAACTATATGTCCACTCTTTAAGGGAAGAGTATAAACTACATGTCCACTCCAGGCCCGTAAGTTTATAAACTGTGTACGACTAAAAAAAATGTCCGCTAGATTGAAAACCTCGAAAGAGGCAGCCTAGGAAAATATTAGGCCAAAAAAAATATTCACCCAGAACTACGTTGTGACTTGATCCTCTTCACTGAGGTACGTAGGCCCTTGGAATCTCATTCTGAGTTTAGTTGCGTGAGTGTAAACAAAAATATGTTCCTACAGTATCAACCATACTAAATCTAAGTATGAAACTATTCTAATTACATTTTGGACTAACTCCAAATATTTGTGACTCAATGGGGGCACCCCATCGAAAAGAAAAAGAGTTCCTTCAATGGGATTTGGAATGCTAAAGTTCTCCAAGCCTACAACTAAAATGATCTCAAAATTTTCATTCCTTAAGGTGGAAAAGATTTGTCCCTTTGCACCTTAAGCTGGCCTCTCACGGGTTTATCCTTAAAAGGATATCAAAATTTTCATGTCTTAAGGTGGACAAGATTTGTCCCTTTGCACCTTAAGGTTGCCTCTCACGGGTTTATCCTTAAAAGGATATCCAAATTTCCATGCCTTAAGGTAGACAAGATTTGTCTCTTTGTACCTTAAGCTGTCCTCTCAAGGGTTTATCCTTAAAAGGATATCGAAATTTTCATGCCTTAAGGTGGACAAGATTTATCCCTTTGCACCTTAAGTTGGCCTCTCAAGGGTTTATCCTTAAAAGAATATCGAAATTTCCATTCCTTAAGGTGGACTAGATTTGTCCCTTTAAACCTTAAGCTGGCCTCTCACGCGTTTACTCTTAAAAAGATATCAAAATTTCCATCCCTTAAGGTGGACAAGATTTTTTCCTTTGCACCTTAAACTGGCCTCTAACGGGTTTATCCTTAAAAGAATATCAAAACTTCCATGCCTTAAGGCGGACAAGATTTGCCCCTTTGCATATTAAGATGGCCATTGAAAAGGGTCCATACTTAAATAATATCATTGCATAAGTCCATCGATGAAAGGGCGCATACTTAAAAAATACCATTGCATAAGGGCATCGGTGAAAGGGCCCATACTTAAAGAATATCATTGTATAAATGCATCGGTAAAAGGGCCCATACTTAAAGAAGACCATCGTATAAATGCACCGGTAAAAGGCCCATACCTAAAGAAGACCATCTCATAAATGCATCAGTAAAGAGCCCATATTTAGAGAAGATCATCGCATAAATGCACCTGTGAAAGGGCCCATACTTAAAGAAAACCATTCTGTCTTCAAGTAAAATCTTTTGCTCTTAAGGTGATGGAGGTGAAGTTAAACTCTCACACCTTAAGATGTTGTCCACCATATTCAAGCAAAATCTTTTGGTCTTAAGGTGACGGAGGCAAAGTTAAACTCTCGCACCTTAAGCCGGTGTCCACCATCTTCAAGCAAAGTCTTTCGGTTTTAAGGTGACGGAGGTAAAGTTAAACTCTCACACCTTAAGCTGGTGTCCACCATCTTCAAGCAAAGTCTTTTGGTATTAAGGTGATGGAGGCAAAGTTAAAATATCGCATCCTAATCCAGTGTCCACCGTCTTCAAGCAAAATCTTTTTGTCTGAAGGTGACGGAGGCAAAGTTAAACTCTCGCACCTTAAACTGGTGTCCACCATCTTCAAGAAAAGTCTTTCGGTCTTAAGGTGATGGAGGTAAATTTAAACTCTCTAACCTTAAGCTGGACAATTGTTGCATATTGCTGTCATTTCAATTCTCCAAAAACAAAAACAAAAAAAAGAGGAACCGAGAAAGAAAATAAAAACACAAATAGAAAGGATGTTACCTGTCAGAGCTTTGCGATCTTGAAAGTTGTATATGACCAACTTAGATCGAGACAATATGCTTTGATGAGGATGAAACCCTCAAAATATGGTTGGCAACAATCAGAACACCCTTTGATAGTGACGTTTCTGCATCAAGATATAAATTATTTAGTGAGGCAATGCAAATCTGAAATCCTCTGCCGGACAACATATAAGATCGACTTCAAAATATCATCTAGAATAATTCAAGAAGTGTTAAAATTCAAATTTTGTTATATATGAATGTTTCCAGGATCTATAAAATCAAGAGTATCATAATTTCGATGCTCCCATATTGGGATATAATTTTTTTGGTGACGTCGCATAAATTTGAAATCGCTGATACATCAAAACTCAATGCTGATTTCAGAAAGAACCTAAAATAATCTCAAAAGTATTAAATTATGAATCCTGTATACACTGTAGATCTTTGTGTTAGTTTCACAAGAATCAAGCGGCTTTTAATTTCGTCATTCCTACTTCAAGATATGAATGTTTTAGTAAAGACGTGCAAATCTGAAATTTTTGGCATGATAAAATTTAGGGCTAAATTCAAAAAATTATCAAGAATTATAGTGATGGAATTTAAAGCTGAATTTATGATATATTATAGATCTTGAAGTCTAGTTTCTGGAATATCAAATGGTTCATGATTTCGATATCTCTAAAATAAGATATGAATTTTATACCATGAATATGATGTGCTGAAAAAAGTGACGAAAATAAGAGAAAAGTAGGAAGGAAAAAAATTACCTCAATATTGTTGATGACTTGAAAACCCCAAAATTGATATTAAAAAAGTAGGGAAACTACCTTCTTTCATAGAGTTGTAGGATGGATGTTCCCTTCTCCAATATAAATTCAGATTGGAATAGCTTCCATCTCCAAATTCAAATTGGAGATCATTTCCTACTGCCATACAAATTCATATTGGAGGTTGTTTCCTTCTCTCATACAAATTCAAATTGGAGGTTATTTCCTTCTCCTAAACAAATTCAAATTGGAGGTTGATTTCCTTCTTCCATACTAATTTAAATTGGAGGCTGTTTCCTTTTCCCATATAAATTCAAATTGGAGGTTGTTTCCTTTTCCAATCTAAGTTCAAATCGAAAGATTTGTATTCCTGGTTAAGAAGGGCGATAAAAAAGTCTTCCAAAATCTGTTTCAAATTGGATATCATGCCTCACCAACGGGTCTTAAGTGTAGAGATTCATGGAAAATATAAAAGAGTGATGAAATTGCAAGTAAAGAGCCCGCCTGAAGAACAGGGTGATGAAATAGCAAGTCAAGAGCAAAAGAAGCTGCATAGATAGGATTTTGTAATATCAGTTATGTTTTTAACTTGTAATTTTCATTTATGATGTAATGATAGAGCCATGAACCAGAACCTCAAAGCGACCTGACTCGACTCTCCAACTAGGTTGTCCTTCATCCTTCTATGCCTTTCTTTGAATAATGGTCGGATCAAAATTTGGTCTCGTTGTCTACTTTTTTATCTGAAAACACTTTGTATTTACATCCAAAAAGGGGTATGATGTATACACCTAATTTTGTCCCTCCCAAAAAACCCAATTCATCCATTTTTACCTCATGTTACTATACACCCTCACCCATGTGATTATACCCCACAAAATGACAAAAAAAACAAAATCAACTCTAAGCAAATTTTATCCCTAAATTCCCACATAATCTCAATTGATAACAAATTCAACAACCCCTTCCTATTAAATTAGGATACCTCACCACCCCATACCTCTACCCTTACTACCTATACCCCACTCACGTGTCCCATACACCCCCATACAGATTCCATCACAGCAACAATATAGAGAGCTCACTGGAATTCACAAAAAGGGGGAGAATACAAAAACAACAAAAAAAATGATGCCTTCATTTTTGGTTCTTATTCACAAATCATAAACAGAATACACGCACTAACACACCCAAAAAGTTCTATCTTTCATTTCTTATCCAAGAACATACCGACCACACCATTGATACCCCCACACAAACGCAAACACACACACACACTCACAGATCTAAAAATAGATGCACACATATTTTCATATACCGGTATTTACACATGTACCCTTCATCAGAATAGGAGGGTAGACAGTGAAGCAAAAGGGGAGAAGAAGATGCACACAGTAACACACTCACAACTATATCTAATTAGAAATTAGAGAGAATCAGAGAAAATAGAGAAGGATGGTCGGAGTTAAATAAATGGATAGAGTGAGAAATAGGTTAGTCCAGCTTGTTTGGCAAATTTCTCATCGGAATCAGTTGCCCTTGATGGAATAAAAAACCAGTCAAACCCTTTGGAAAACGACATAAGCAGTCAACCCCAAAACCAAAAAATTAATTAAAAAAATGGGTTTAGGAATAAATTGAGTAAGGTTGATGATTTTGGATTCAAGGATTCTAATTCAAGGTTCCAATGAGGTCCGATTCCTGAGTTTAAGTTGGCTGCTCAATATAAACTCAAAATTGATCAAATAATATTCATAGCTTGAAAATCCCCAATTTAAGGTCCATCTCTTTTACCTTATTCTTATTCTCGGCTAATTCTTTATTTTTTGCGTTTGATTGATTATTGTCGTCTTAATTTTCTGTTATTTTATGTCGTCTCAATGATTAATATGAACTTATTTGGATGTGTATTATTGAAAATGTTCATCGTGAACTGTTATATTGCAACCTTGAATGAGTTTGGGGGAATTGATAATCGAATAAGTTGAATGTTGTTTATTTTGATTCATTGATGAATATTTCTGAATTTGATAATATCATGTTCTAGGCTAAAAATCTAAAGGCAAATCATAGGTTTTGGGTAGGCAAAACTTAAGGATTATGGTTTGTTAAATGTTTGAATGTAGGTGTGAATGATTCTTTCTACTTTATCGCAAAAATTAAAAATGTATTCATTTAGCTGGGGAATGCCCCGAGTTCATTTGTATTTATTCATTAGGGAATTCCTCGAAGTTTCTTGTACTCGAAGGACATTCGTGATGAAAGCCCGATGAATTGGGTGAAACATTGGAGCATAATTTAGGATTATAGGATTTATATTTTTCGCATTTTCCTATTTTTGGACTGTATAATTTAGACTGGGCATTATTTTGGTTTTGAATTTTTGTTAGATTTGTTTGTTTACTTGTTTCATGTGTTTATGTGGTTTATATATTTTATAGTGTCTAATTAGCTGATATACTCCACAAAGCGACCTTGGTCGAACCACAGGATCGAGGGGTGCCAAACACCTTCTCCTTGATCAACAAAATTCTTAACCAGAATCTCTGTTCGCAAACTAGTTTCAAAGAGTCAAACAGTTTTGAAAAGGATTTTCAAGGGTGACTTGGCGCACCGAGTTTATGTCAAGTGGCGACTCTGAATAAAAAATATGAATAATCCTTTTTCGAAATAAACTTTCATCTTTTGTCACTTTAATAATAAAACCCTTTTGAACTTAAAATGAATCTTTTTGGTTAAAAAAGGGGTGTGACACATGCCAAGTCAAGTGAAGGGGCTAATAGGATTATGCCACATATCAAAATGATGCAACAAACCTAGTGAAATCAAAAGCCTATAAAAGGCACCACGTCACCTGAATTTGATTGGTTAAAGGAAGTCCATCTTCATCATGACTCTCCCCTTTCCACAACTATAAATAGGTGTCTCATAATTCAGAAAAAGGCCTCCATAACTCTAACAAGAATCAAGAGAAAGCTTGTGGATCAAACGCTGCAATTTTTCTAAAAGCTCATGCATTCAAATCAAGTTCATCAAGATTCAAGATCAAGACCGCAATATTCAAGAGCAAGCTCAAAAGTTCTTGAATTCAAGCACAAGTCAAGATCTAGTCCCTCAAATCATTCCAATCAAGTTCAAATTCAAGATCAATCTTCAAGTCCTTGAATTTATATTTGAAAAGGTGAATCAGAGGATTCATAGAGATTGTAACACTCACTTATTGATAAAATGTTTGTTGCAATATTTTTCTTTTATCGAATTTTTTATTTTTGGTCTCGAGAATTTTATTGTCCAACAATGCTTTATATAAAGTCAAAGAAAAATATAATCTTACTGAATATTGTGTTCTTTAAAACTGGACATGTAATTTTTTAATCTTATGATGTAATAAATAAATTCTTAAAAATATATGTGCATTTCAAAATTGTCAATATCAATTTTTGTACTTATTATATGTGTTTTAATATCACAATATGTCAATCAGGTACAATTACATAATCCCTCACAAAGATTAAATTTCATAATGTCACGACCCGAGGCTATCCCTTAGTTGCGACATGGTGCTTAAGGCCACATGTGATCCCAAGCTAACCCATGGTCCAGTACCTGCTGTGAGCACTGAATAAAATGATAGTAATATAACATGTGTGGAAGATAAACTGATAAGGTACTGTCAATTGGAATACTAAAATACATAAAGCGACATGTCTGAAGTATCTGATAAACACTGAAAACTAAACTGTCTGTATGAAAGCCTTTAAAACATACTGTGTTGATGGGACAAACCCCCAACTAACTCCAATTGGCTGAACATAAATAAATGCTAAAATGACTAAAATAACATGTCACGTCCTTGATGGATGAGGACTTACCAGTACTGCTGTTGGGAACTGCGAAGCTGTTTAGGGATGGTCGAGAAACTGTGCCTTTGAACCTATGTTATAAGACAACATAACGCAAGAGACGAGTGTCCATTAGTACTTTGAATATACTGGTACATGAGGTAAGGACTAACTGAAATACATATGGAAACTGAACATGGATGCATGAACATGTAAAACTGAGAATGCACGACCAAGTAAGCATGTACTACAATAATCTGTAAAGATGACCGATTAAATAATTAAAAATCTGATTACTTAGTCTAACAAGCCTGAACTGATATAGAATGGTTTTAGCTAAAACTATGGGAGCTATCATGTAATCGACATATCCCAATCTGAGCAAATCAGGGTTCTATTTGTAACCCCAGTTGAAAGGGTGTCAGTAATTTACCACGGGTACTAACACATGGATGATAATGTGGATCCATAAGGCTGATGTCTCAAAGGACTAGGGAGTTAGTCTTAAACTAGTGGGTGACTCCTAAGAGAGTTTCAGTCTTAAAATGGCGGGTGGCATATCATAATCCTATGCTAGTTACGTAGTTTTGGAACTAAGGGACTACTACTAAGGACCCATTCCTAATTGGTGGCTGATCTCCCATCCCCAGGTTTTCTCGGTGCTAAATTCTACTCCTAACTGAATGACACTGGTGTTACCATAGGTCTGTGTAATACCGCCGCAATTTTTCCTAGCTTAAACTCATCCCGAAAATGACAAGGAGTAACTTTTAGAATGAGTGATATTTATTTCATATAGAATTCTTTAGATTTGCATTTTCCCTGGCGTAGGAAATTGAATTAGCTTTCCAACGATATAAGATTTGCCTAAATCCGATAACCGGCTAAGAAGTTATGGATATTTTAAGTTCCAATCGTAAAACACCATGATTTGGGTCCTTAGCTCATCGCGGAGAAACATGATATCATAATTATCAATTTCCAGTGAGGCTCTACAATTTTGGCACATCGCGGAGAGGCCCAATTTCCCATTTGGCAATTTCCAGTGTTACTCCACGATACTGGCGCATCGCACCAATGGTCGAAATGGAAAACTTAGGGGCTCCAGGATGGTGGTTCATCACGGAGGGAACCCAATTCCCACTAGTCCTATTTCTAGTGAGCCACCACGATTGTGGCGCGTCGAGGTGGCCACCCAGATCAGAAAAATGTACATTTTCCAGTTCCATTTAAGAAGTTAAAGGGGGCCTTTTGGTAAATTACCCATACCCTAATTCATCCAAAAACAGAAGATTTATCAAATTTCAAAGAACTTTATGCTTTATTCATCTTTCTCCTCAAAGCAAAACCCTAGTTCATCATACTTCCTCTCCAAGAAACTCATAATTCCTCCATTAATTCTCCAAGATAGTCCAAATTTAAGGATTCCTAATACAAGAACACTAAGAAGTCATCTCCAAAGCATCAATAGGAATCCAAGATTCAAGCCTTACATCAAAGATCATCAATTCAGGTATGTACGGTTCGAAAAAGGATAAATCTTTCATCCTGGTGTCCAAAACTTTATTTTAAATACAAGTTTACTTCAATTTATATGATTTCCATGAGATTAAAGTTAGGGTTTATACCCATTATCATTATTTACAATATTTTGAGATTTTCCATGATTTTGAAGTTGAATTACATGACTTTATTCATATTTCTATGCCTTAAGCAGAAATTACCAAATTTTAAGATGATTTATGAATGTTTACATTACCATGTATGAATTTTGAGATATTTTAACATGAGATTGATCCTTGGGTCACTGGGCCTCATGCTAGATTATTTTCAGATTTCAGATAAAGAATCCACTTTATTTCAGAACACTAGAGATTTAAAGAAAAGTAAAGCATAGTTGGCTTTCTGTAAACCTTTGTGTAAATTTCAAAAGATTTTGAGCATAAGATTGGGAGTAGAATTTAGCACCGAGATAGGTAAGTTACTACAGTTTCATACCCAAAACTACGTGCCACCGTCGGTACAAATTATCAGATTATTCCCATTTCTACATAGATGACTCAGATTATGATCACACAAATTAGATTGTTCTATTCTAATGGAAAGGGTGGAACAACCCTAACCTTACGGGGACTAGTCGTTGTACACCATGGATGCTCACATGGTGTACATATCGGTTAGAAGAACCTTCCAAAAGATGTCCCCTACTCTTAAACCATTTTGTTTGATTTGAAGTCTGTAGATACACAGAATAAGCTTTTAGACTTCACTTAGCCTACGTGATTTGAGAAATATAACAGAACTAAAGATTGCAGAACTAAGTGTGATGACTCACAAGATTTAGGTTACATGTTTTATTATTCATGCTTTACTTTCAAATTTTAGATTACTCAAGCTTACGTGAGTCATTTATATTTAGCATGCGTGATTTTATAAACTGTGATGATATTATATACTTATTTCATACACCCCCATATACTCAGTACATCATCAAAGTACTGATCCACATATATGTCTATGTGCTAAATTGTCTCATAATATAGGTTCAGATGCCCAGTCTTAGCAGCGTGATTGATCTTCAAACATCTTATCTACATCCCTGTAGTTGGTGAGTCCTCATTATTTGAGGGCTTAGTTATTTAGATTTTCAAGTTACTAGTAGATATGTATTTACTTATTTTAGACATTTGAGTCATCCGGGGCCTGTCCCAGTGACTCTCAAGATTCAGATAGTAGAGGCTTGTTGGACTGTTAGATTTAGATTTAGACCTTTGAGTTGGTATTAAGATTTTCAGCATTTGTTTTATGAAACTTTTGAGATTTAGTATGATTCAGATATACTTAGAAGATTCAGATAGTTTTCCACATATATTATGATTTTTTTCATTAATATTTGCATATTTTGATATTCAGATCTAGCAAAGGCACCCAGGGTTAGCTCAGGACTACTTGTAGTTCGGAGCACCATGCGGCATCCCAGGAACCAGATTTTAGGGTGTTACAAACTTGGTATCAGAGCCTAAGGTTTAGAGAGTCCCAGGGAGTCAGATAAGCTGTGTTATATAAAGTCTTGATCATCGGTGTGAAACACGCCACATCTATAAGCAAAAGGCTATGGAGCATTTTAGGAAATCAACTCTTCTTTCATGATCTATCATGTATTCATTATCTCTATCTACTTCTAACTCGTGCTTTCACGTGACTGAAAATGCCTCCTCATCGAGCTAACACCCTTAGAAATGATAACCAGCCACCTCAGCCTGCAGAACCTTTAAATGAGAATATGTCACATGTAGAGTTTTGGGCTGCCTTTCAGGCGCTAGCCCAAGATGTGACAACTAATATTCAGGGAAACCATTAGGATGCAGTCCCACCTCAGTAGGATGGGGATTTTGCCGATCCAGAATTCGAGATTTCATGAGAATGAACCCGCCAAAATTCTTTAGGTCAAAGGCAGACGAGGACCTACAGCTTTATCTTGAGGAGGTGAATAAGATCACTCGAATTATGCCTTTTTCTGAGGAAGAAAGTGTAGAATTGGCATCCTATAGGCTGAAGGATGTTGCTTATGATTGGGTAGTGATGTGGAAGAAGAGTAGAGGGGAGAATGCAGCTCCCATGACTTGGCAGATATTTTAGGATGCAGTCCTAGACAAGTTCTTCCCATATAAGATAGGGAAAGCTAAGATAGAAGAGTTCATGAACCTAAGGCAATGATCTATAACAGTAAATGAGTATTGACTCAAGTTCAACCAGTTGTCTAAGTATGCCCCTAACCAGATGGTTGACCCTAGGTCAAACATGAGTAAGTTTGTGACTGGTGTGTCTGGGATGGTAGTTTAGGAGTGTAGGACTACTATGCTCAACACGGACATGGACCTTTCTAGATTGATTATGCATACTCAGCAAATTGAGGTAAAAAAGATAAAGAAAAGAGATAGAGAGAGTAAATAAGAGAGCTAGAATAGGGCAGTTTAATCATGGTCAGAATATGTATGGAGGAGGAAATTGTTCACAGTTTTAGAATTATTCATCCATGACTGTACCTTCTTCAGCCAGTGCTTCTGCATCCCGAAATAGGCAAGAACAGTGGAGTAAGTCTTCTATGTCCAGATCTTAGAACAGTGTGAGTAATAGGTCTAATCAAACCCAATATGCTAATTGTGGTAAGAATCATCAAGGTAAATATTTGTGGGGTCAGAAAGGTTATTATTGTTGTGTCCAGGAGGGTCATAGAATCAAAGATTACCCACATGCTAGGTAGGGAAATAGAGATGTTCGTCTCCAGACTCAGGCTAATAGTCCACCAGCTCCTCTAGGTCGCCCAGCTCCTCCTCAGGGTGCCTCATCTAGTACTGGTGGCGGTCAGCACCAGAATTACTTTTATGCTTTACCATCCGGCTAGGAGTAGGAGGATTCAGCTGATGTTGTGACTGGTATGCTTTGTGTCTTTCATTTTGATGTTTATGTGTTGTTAGACCCTGGGTTAAGCTTATATTATGTGACCCCATTAGTTGCTGTGAATTTTTAGATAAGTTCTTAAAAGATCCCTGAGCCTTTCTTAGTTTCTACTCAAGTAGGTGAGTTAGTTGTTGCCAAACAGATTTATAAAAAGTGTCCTATCATTGTCCTTCATAAAGTCATATTAGTAGACATGATTGAGTTAGACATGGTTGATTTTGATCTTATTCTGTGTATAGATTGGCTTCATTCCTGTTATGCTTTTATAGATTTCCACACCCGAGTAGTAAAGTTTTAGTTTTCATATGAGCTAGTCTTTGAGTGGTCAGGTAATTTAGTGTCTTCTAAGAGTTATTTCATATCTTACCTTAAGGCCAGAAAGTTGATAACCAAAGGTTGCATTTATCATCTAGTTTGAGTTAAAGATATTAAGTCTGAGACTCCAACAATTTAGTTAGCCCGAGTGGTCAATGAGTTTCCTGATATTTTTCCAGAAGATCTCCCAGGGGTACCTTTCAATAGGGAAATAAAATTTGGTATTGAACTTCTCCCAGATAGCCTATTTCTATTTCACCTTACTGTATGACTCTCGCAGAGCTTATGGAGTTGAAAGAGCAACTCAAGGATCTTTTAGATAAAGGTTTCATAAGGCCTAGTATTTCTCTATGGGGTGCATTCATCCTATTCGTGCGAAAGAAAGATGGTTATTTGCGCATGTGCATCAACTACCATTAGTTGAATAAAGTTACAGTCAAGAACAAATATCCTCTTCCTAAAATTGATGACCTGTTTGATCAATTGTAAGGTGCAAGTTATTTCTCAAAGATAGACCTTAGATCTGGCTATCATCAGCTTAAAGTAAGAGAGTGTGATATTCCAAAGATAGCTTTCAGAACCCGTTATGGTCATTTTGAGTTTCTAGTCATATCTTTCGGGCTAACTAATGCCCCAAAAACTTTCATGGACCTCATGAATCGAGTGTTCAAATAGTATCTAGACATGTTTGTCATAGTATTTATTGATGATATCCTTGTGTACTCCCGTAGTGAGGACGACTATGTAGATCATCTTAAAATTGACTTGCAAACTCTTAGAGATCATCAATTGTTTACCAAATTTAGCAAATGCAAATTTTGGCTAAGATTAGTAGCCTTTCTTGGTCATATTATTTCTGCCGATGGTATTAGAGTTGACCTCTAAAAGACAGAAGCTATAAGAAATTAGCCTAGACCTATCTCTCCGACAGTTATTAGGAGTTTCTTGGGTCTAGCTAGTTTTTACCACCGTTTTGTTGAAGGTTTCTCGTCTATTGCATCTCTTATGTCTATATTGACCCCCCAAAAATTTAATTTCCAATGATCAGATTTCTGCGAGAAGAGTTTTCAGAAGTTAAAGACTCAACTGACTTAAGCCCCAGTTCTAGCATTACCTATGGTACAGATGACTTTGTTGTTTTTTGTGATGCCTCTAGAGTTGGTTTGGGTTATGTGTTGATACAGAGAGGTAAGGTCATAGCCTATGCCTCTAGGCAGTTGAAGCCTCAAGAAAAGAATTACCCAACCCATGATCTTGAATTAGATGCTGTGGTATTTGCTTTAAAAATCTGGAAACATTATATGTATGGTGTGCATGTTGATGTGTTCACAGACCACAAAAGCTTGCAGTATGTGTTTACACAGAGAAAGTTGAATCTCCATCAGAGAAGGTCGTTGGAGTTGTTAAAGGACTATGATATGAGTGTGTTGTATCATCCGGGCAAGGCCAATGTAGTGGCAGACGCCCTTAGTAAGTTGTCTATGGGCAGTGGTTCTTATGTTGAGAATGATAAGAAAAAGTTAGCTCAAGAAATTCATCATTTGGTTAGATTGGGTGTTAGGTTGGTTGATTCAGCTGAGGGTAATGTTTGGGTTCAGAGTAGTTCTGAATCTTCCCTAGTTTTGGAAGTGAAGGAGAAGCAAGGTATGTATTCTAGTTTGGTCAAACTAAAAGAGTCAGTTAAAGACCAAAAGGTAGAGGTTTTATCTCAAGGAGCAGATGGTGTGCTGAGGCACCAAAGTAGATTGTGTGTGCCATGTGTTGATGATTTGAGGTAGCAGATTATGGCAGAAACACATGGTGCGCGGTATTCTATTTATCCAGGTGCTACCAAGATATACCGCGACTTGGAAATCTATTAGTGGAGTGGTATAAAAAGAGATAATAGCATAATTTGTAGCCAAGTGTGCAACTTGTCAACAGGTTAAGGTAGAACACCAAAGACTTGGTGGTACATTGCAAAAGTTTGTTACTCCCACTTAGAAGTGGAAAGAAGTGAATATGGATTTTGTGACTGGTTTACCCCATTCGCGTCATCATTATGATTCGATTTAGGGTATTGTAGATAGATTGACTAAGTCAGTGTATTTCTTTCCAGTTCATAATTCCTACATAGCTGAGGATTATTCTAAGTTGTCTATCAAAGAGTTAGTCAGATTTCATGGAGTTCCCTTGTCTATCATCTTAGATAAGGGTACTCAGTTCACTTCCCAATTTTAGAGAGCTTTTTAGAAGGGTCCTAGTACCTAAGTCTATCTTAGTTCATCTTTCTACCCTTAGATAGATGGTCAGGCAGAAAGGACCATCCAAACTCTAGAGGATATGTTGAGGGCATGTGCCCTTGATTTCAAGGGTACTTGGGATGAGTACTTGCCATTGATTGAGTTCGCTTATAATAATAGTTATCATGCTAGCATTTGAATGGATTCATTTGAGGCTCTTTATAAGAGGAGATATAGATCACCCATAGGTTGGTTTGAAGTGGGTAAGGCCGCTTTGCTTGGGCTTGATGCAATGTTTGAGGCCATGGAAAAAGTTAAGTTGAGGAGAGAAAGATTGAAAACAGCCCAGAGTCATCAGAAATCCTATACAGATGTAAGAAGAAGGGACCTCAAATTTGAAGTTGGTGATTTTACGTATTTGAAGATTTCACCTATGAAAGGGGCGAAGATATTTGGCAAGAAGGGCAAGCTTAGTCCCCGATATGTTGGCCCTTATAGAATTTTGAGTCGTGTTGGGAAAGCAGCTTATGCGCTTGAGTTGCCCGCAAACCTTTTAGCCGTTTATACTGTATTCCATGTCTCTATGCTTAAGAAAAGTATCGGTGACTCTACCATTGTAGTTCCTAGAGAAAGATCGGATATTCAGAACAACCTTTCATATGAAGAGATTCCAGTTGAGATTCTAGATCATCAGATCCATAGACTAAGGAACAAAGAAGTTTCCTTGGTCAAATTCTTTGGCGGAATCAGTTAGTTGAGGGTGCTACTTGGGAAACAGAAGCAGACATATGAGCCAAGTACCCTCACCTGTTCTTTGCAAACTCAGATCTAGCCAAAGGTACTACTCTTTCTTAATCCAGTTTTTTTCTAATCATACATTCAGCTATATAGTTGTCCTCATATAAGTTCATGCACTTGCAAAATTACTCAGAAGCTTAGAATGATTTCGATTCAATTGCTCAGTTCACTTCAGTTGTGCATGCTATCTTATGCCCTCAGATTTCTCAGAAATTTCAGCTTAACTAACCATATTCGAGGACGAATGTTCCTAAGGAGGAGATATTGTAATAACCCATAATTTTTCCTAGATTAAACTCATCCCGAAAATTACAAGAGTAGCTTCTAGAATGAGTGATATTTATTTCGTATGGAATTCTTTATATTTGGACTTTTCATGGCGTAGGAAATTGAATTAGCTTAACAACGCTATAAGATTCGCCTAAATTCGATAATCGGGTAAGAAGTTATGGCTATTTTAAGTTACAGTCATAAAACACCTTGATTTGGGTCCTTACCGTGTTGCGGAGAAATGTAATATCATAATTCTCAATTTCCAGTAAGACTCCACGATTTTGGCACGTCACGAAGAGGCCCAATTACCCATTTGATAATTTTCAGTGTCACTCCACGATACTTGTGCGTTGCACCAGTGGTTGAAATGCCAAACTTAGGGGCTCTGCGATGGTGGAGCGTCGTAGAGGGAACCCAATTCCCATTCATCCTTTTTCCTGTGAGCCACCGCGATTGTGGCGCATCGTAGTGACCACCCAGATCAGGAAAATATACGATTTTCAGTTCCATTTAAGAAGTTAAAGAGGGCCTTTTGGTAAATTACCCATACCCCAATCCATCCAAAAACAGAAGATTTATCAAATTTCAAAGCACTTTATGCTTTATTCATCTTTCTCCTCAAAGCAAAACCCTAGTTCATCATACTTACTCTTCAAGAAACTTAGAATTCCTCCATTAATTCTCCAAGATAGTCTAAATTTAAGGATTCCCAATACAAGAACACTAAGAAGTTATCTCCAAAGCATCAATAGGAATCCAAGATTCAAGCCTTACATCAAAGATCATCAATTAAGGTATGTGGGGTTTGAACAAGGATAAATCTTTCATCCTTGTGCCCAAAATTTTATTTTAAATACAAGTTTACTTCAATTTATATGATTTTCCATGAGATTCAAGTTAGGGTTTATACCCATGATCATTATTTTCAAGGTCTTTAGATTTCTCATGATTTACAAGTTGAATTGCATGACTTTATTCATATTTCTATGCCTTAAGCAGAAATTTCCAGATTTTAAGATGATTTATGAATGTTTACATTACCAAGTATGAATTTTGAGATGTTTTAACATGAAATTGATGCTTGGGTTATTGAACCTCATTTAAAGATTGTTGTTTCAAGATTGTTTGTGCTATAATAACCCCTAGACTAGATTATTTTTAGATTTCAGATAAAGAATCCACTTTATTTCAGAAGACTTGAGATTTAAAGAAAAGTAAAGCATAGTTGACTTTCTGTAAATTACATGAATGTAAACATGGGAATGATGTAACCTTGGGATTACATGATAATGCTTAAATTGCATGAATGTGAACATGGAAATGATGTAACCTTGGGATTATAACATGTTTATTCAATTTAAATTGAAATTCAAGAATTTGACATGATGCCAACTGAACTTGACTTAAGGTTTTGAAACTTTAAACATGTACGAGCACGATTCACATGGGATAAAAACTAATAGCTTGTATTGAATGTAAAACTAATGAGAAAACTTGGATAAATTTCATAGTTTACATAGAAGATGATCATAATTATAGTAAAAAAATTATACTCGAATCAAAAAGAAGGTTTTTGGGCTCAATAAGTGAAAGTAACCCATTGATTAATACTCCACATACCTTAATTGGATGAATTCTAGAAAAAATCTTTAAATCGAAACTTAAATTTGTGAGTTCTTGAGAGAAGAAGCTTGAATTTTATTCTTGAAAAACAGAAGGGTTTCTACGTGGGTAGTTTTGAGGATAATGGGTAAATAATGCCCTTTTGAGTATTATAAGTCATGTTTTGGACGAATGGAGTTGAGGGGAAAGGAAAAAATTACCCCTTTACCCCTTTAATCATGAAGTTGAAAATACAATGCCTCCGCATCGCAGAACCTATAGCAGGGTTATAGGCTACATGATGCGGATCTTATTTTGGGGGAATAGCCTACATGACATGGATTCTATTATGGGGAAATAGCTTACGCAGCGGGGATCATATTTTGGGTGAATAGCCTATGCGGTGCGTAACTTATTTCGGAGAAATAACCTACGCGATGCTGCCCTATTGCGGAGGCTCACTACCTCTGTGGTCCAAACATGCCCCGAATTTCGTTCGAAAATTTTGAAACTCTTCCAAGACATACCTTTAACATCACTAAACATGTTTCAACTCAAAAACCAATGTCTCAGGCTCGGGAAGGTCAAAAATAAAATTCGTAAAACCTTGGGGTTTTGAAAATGACTAAGTCCTCAACACTTAGTGAAAATTTTAAGCCTTGAACCCCTTAAACATGCAACCAGAAGTTGAATCGAGCTTAGAATCTTACAGGGTAGTACACATAATAACATAATCGAATAATTTTTTCTAGAATCAATTTATATTGAGTCAAATCAGCGAGACATAAAGTATGTAAAAAATTTTCATTCTGACTTTGATCACTATTCAATAGTTTTATCAATCGCAACACATATCATAGCATTTTTTGAAAAATAACTGATAAGCATATGATTTATTTCCTTGACAAAGTCATTTTTAGTTATTAATATGACATGAGAGGTTATGAAAACTAAATTACAAAAGAACTCATGCAAATTTATAAATATTGCTTCAAATAATATAGAATTGAAAACTTTTAATTTATTTTAAAATTAACAATTTTTTTTTATTTTCAATTATTATTCATGAAAAATGGAATTTATTTTTACACACATATTTTTGACAAGTGTAATTTTTTCAACTACTTTTCAAATTTTAGAATATAATAAACTTTTACAACTACTTTCAAATGTCAAAATATAATAAATCTTGATGAATAAAATTATTTTTATTTTCTATAATCATTACTGTTTGTCTAAAATCACCAAAGACAACAATTTTATCATCAAGAGTACATTTGAGTTCAATAATTTTTTTTCAAAAGTAAATTATGTCTCAATCATTTTTTTTGCGCATGAACACTTTATTTCAGACAGCTAATTTGGCATCTCGAATCAAACATACAAGTTAACTTTGGTATTTCAAATCAAATGTGCAAGTGAACTTCGTTTGCTTATATTGCAACTAAAGTTTTCATCAATATCAATTAAAATCTTAAAACGAGAATGAGTTATCCGACTGCCTGTTTAGTAGAGACCGCAACTCTAAAATTTGTTGTTGCTAAAACACTAAATTTGTTAGCTGAAGTTGTCCTTAATACAACTTGGTATAAAAGTTTTTTCCTTGCTCTTCATGAATTTTTTGTGAAAAATATAATGAACTTTTTTGCCTATAATTAAATTATATGTCGCTTGTTGTTTGAGGTTTAGCCTTTTTTCCAATGACAATTCTTCCTTTACAATTATATTTCTTTCAAAAGATCTTTTTTTTACTTCCTTTGCAACAATAAAAGGCTCTAAATTTTTAGATTTAGTTTATAATCCTTAATATTGTATTTCATAGAACATAAGATGTTAATATTGTGAAAAAATTTATACTAAATATTTTTGTATCACTATTCGATAAATTTTTAAAATTTTCTGACATAAACGTTTGAAATTTCTCTTGTAACTCTCTTATACAAGTAGAATCACAATATATTAATAAATTTGCAAATTAACATCTCAAACTAAATGAGATTTGATAATTCACAGCTTCTTTCATATACTCAACTAAGTTATTGTTGCACTAAAGTAATCCTTTTTTCTTAGTGGTCTTTTTAAGTGTATTGTAGGGTACTTCACTGACAGTCTACTGATCTTTGTATGATTTTAAATCTCTTACATTCATTAATAATAACCTTAAATAATATCTTTCTCCTTCTATTGAATAACTTGTTCCAACATGCCCAATGACGTTATTTTTTTCTCAAATAGCCTATATTTTATATTGTACGTATCACAGTATTATCTAATTTTTTTTTTTTACGATAAATTTAGTTCTTTAACATTATTATTTTTTCTTTTCATAACATAAAATTTTGTCAATATTATCTTTCCAGTCATATGGTTATTTAAGATTGTATCAAATTCTCACTGTAGTGATAGAAGAAATAAATTATTATCTGTCAAAATGTAGCTGAAGATAATAGACACTCGAATTTATTTTGCTAACTGAAAAATCAAATAAATCTTATGTAACTTCTGGTAGAGAGACTCATCCAACAGATTAATTATTTCATCTATTTTTATTTTTTTTATTATTATATATGTGAAATATATTTTATCATATTATTTGCAGGTATGCTTATAAATGTATTTAACAACTTTAGTAGTTGAATAAATTTCAGCATTTATATAATAATTGAATTTGCTAAGCAAGAAAGAATGTAAGGAACAATCTATGAATTATCAAGGCATTGAACATCTATGTAACAATTAAATTTGCTAAGCAAGAAAGAATTGTAAGGGACAATCTATGAATTATTAAGTTACTGAGTTCTAATCTTTACAACATTTTTTGTGTTTTACTTTCTATAAATTAGGTATGAATTCTTTTCTTTCAATATTTGATCGACAAAGTATTTAGAGTAGAATTTGTAATGATCTTGTTTTCGGCTGCAAAATGTTATTGGATCTAAATGGCCATAAAATTCATGCATCATATGTAGCCAAACAAACGATCAAAAGTATTATTACGAATTGGAATCATATAACCCTTCACAAATCACATTATAATAAGATTTAGAAATTAGGAGTTTGTATTCATTAGTAAGTATAATAAGAAAGTTTCCATAGGATAATCATGTTTCTGAAATTCTATCCTATACATGATACTAAAGATGTTTCTTTTCTTTAGAATATCTGTCTTAAGTTCTTCAATTTTTGCTTAAAATAGTCTACTAACTAAATCAGATATATTTTGTGCGTCATTAGTTAATGATATATAATTTTTAATTTCTGATCACGATATTTAACAAGTCATGATTATGAATAGGCCAAAATTATCAAAATATTGTATTAGTATCTTTCATGTATCTTTGCTCATATCTCTTGATCCTCCAATAACGCTAATAAGAATAAATATTGATTTTTCAATGTTGGAAGCATTTCTTCCCTTAATTTTCAAAACATCGAGGAATTTCGGTAATATCGTTATGTTGGGTGAGTTAAGTGAAAGAAATTTAATTTTTGTGTTCTAAGTTTTGTGTATTCTTCTACTGAGAATCGATGAAGCAATCTTTCAGAATGTAAAATTTTATTTTCCTCATTTTCTTTCATTTGAAGTTTATAACAGTAATATCTATGTATAGATACAATGTTCATTTCTTTATCTAAATTTTGAGCCTCCATGTCAAGATATTTAAAAATAAAAGGTATGTTTTTAATTTTTGATAAATGTTTATGTTCATAACAATCTCGATGTTTTAGATGATTTTTTTAGTAGGTCAATGATAGCCACTTTGATCGTGTAAAAATAATAGCAGACATTGTAATGGATCCTATCATTCATAATAGTAATTTAATATTTAAAATTTATTGCTGCAAGTACAGTTTCAAATATGAAAAGCAAAATTAATTTTTTTAAATTTTATTTCATCTCATATCGATGTCACTTGAGATATAGTTGAAAACTTGTATATTCATTGATCTAAATTAGAGTTACATTTAAGTGCAATGTAAAAGATTGATTGATCTGAAACATCAATTAATGACTTAAAAAATAGAATATGAATTAATCCTCAATATGATCATTAATTTTATAACTACTTATCATGAACTTTAACTGAATAAATCCTTTGATTAGATAATTCATTATCAGTATCACAAAAGTATAACTGGAGATTTTTTGCCATTTAATCAGTTTGGAGTAAGTTATTTATGAAGTGATACATTTGGTCCTGAACTCTAAATGTGTAATATCATGATTATTTTTTTATCAATTCTTTGTCATAATTCATATCAAGTGATGTAAATGTAAATATAATGTTGTATATTTTAATGTATGCTTAAATTTTTTTATATCATTCAGTATTTTGAAAATATAAATTATGTAGTTTAGCAGGTATCTGTTTAAAAACTAAGTTGATAGAATCGTTATTGTAGTAAACTTCAAGAGCCTTATATTCAATCTTTTTGCATCACAAAATTTACAATTACAAACATTCTTTAAATGCATGTATTTAGATTGTACTTGACGTATGTTCATACAGTTTGTGTTATATTATCTGTGAGTTATATATTTTTTTATTATATAACTAGAATAAATCTTCAAGTATAATATGATAATATTACAACAAATGGTTAGTGAAAATCTTTATTTTGGATAATCTTTGAATCCACATCATATTATGAGTTAGATGCACTAGATGCCGAGTTTAGCACTAGAAACAACAAGTTATTTTTGTGTAATAATTATAGTAGAAAGTAAAAACATTATTTTTATAGTGGTAATATCTACTTTATACCTGGATAATGAAAGAATCATATTTTTTTCTTGTTATGGACAACTGAATTCATTATCTAACACATCTACTACAACACGTATCTACAGTCAATTAGTTAAAATCACATGTATAAACTGTCCAATTCACTTCAGTAGGAATAGTTGAATAAAATGACCCTAATTTTTCCTGAAATAATAGCGAAGTTCATTAAAATAAGATTTTGTGACTATACCAACTCAAATCATCATTACGCTGAAATTGGGAGCAAAATTCTCACTAAATTTTTCTTAGGCAATTTTAAAGAAATTCAAGTTTGGTTTAGTGTTAGATGAGTTCTAAAGGTGTACTATTTTAAGAAAATCTAGCATTGACGTGGATATTGGTGGGGATATTTGACTTGATTTCTAAATCGGTAATGAGTTTAGAAAGTTGCTATAATTTTTGACACGTAAAACAGTTGCATATAACTTCGACTATAGAATTTGTCATAAAGAGATTGACGCATGTCATATTTTTATAGGTGTGCTGTAAAGTGAACCTGCTTAAGGAGAAATCTCGAGTTTCTACCCGAGACTACTATAATAGAAAAGGTATCGCTGCAATGTAGTTTCAATTCCATCGTGAACTACTGCAGTAGTAGCATTACAATAGTAAAATGCAGTGAAATTTAATTTTTGAAACTCAAATATTTTTATCCCCCACTTTTTGAAAAACAAATCAAGGCTCTAGAAAAGACAATTTTCTATAAATTCTTAGAGGTCTTCATGTTTGGAGGTAAGTTTCTTACTGTCTAGCCTTAAATCTTTTCTTAGAATAATTGAATCATTAGAATCTTGTTCATAGTGGAAAACTGACATTAGACCTAATTTAAGAACTAAAAAAAATTGGTGGAAAATTGATGCTTTTCAGTTGTGAATGGTCCTAGGGTGTTAGAAAACACTTGCTTTAGTAGAATTATCATTAAAAGTGATAGATTATAAAGCAATCATAAAATTTAAAGGATAAAAAATTGTAAGATGATGAACTAGAAAAATTTCATAGGTTGAACTGATAAATGTAGGTTTCTAATGATTGAGAAAAGTGAATTATTAAAATTGATGCGGTATAATTATTGTTTATAGATCAAGAACGAGCTAAAACTGAAAGAAAGGAAAAGTTTGTGTCCAAATAGTGTTTTAATCAATGAATCGAGGTAGGTTATTGAAACACCTCAAAAATCTATCCCGAGACATCACACGGTACTTAGGACTACAAGTGATCCCAAGCTAACCCTTCTACTGGCATAACTTATAAGCAACTGAATAAAATATATAAATCCTAACAAAATAAGTGAAAGATGACTCTTTTCTAAATCTGATCAATACAGAACTAAATTAAAATGATTACAACTCTGATTTTAGAAAATAACATTAGAATCATTACATTAACTCTACTGACTGTCTATAAAGCCTCTACTAGTATTGACTATAGGTAGTTGGGACATGACCCCCATCTATCCCAAATCAATATGATAGAATAAAAAAAAATAAAGTACTGCTCAAACTATATGACTGACTCGAGCCCTTAAATCAAGAGGACTTATCACCTGCTACTGGAAGCTGCAATCTGTCTGAATATGGTATGCATGCTACAATTGAACTGATACCTACATTATGAGACAATGTAGCACATAGACATATATATATATGGATCATTACTTTGAGAATGTAATGAGTATAATGGGGTGAATGCAATAAGTAAACAATATCATCACAATTTATAAAATCATGCATGCTAAATGTAAATGACTCACATAGGATTGAGTAATCGAAGCCTGAAGATCATAAATCATGAATAGTAAAGCATACAATACAATTCTTGTGAGTCACAATACTTAGTGCTATTTTGTTCTTATTCTCAAATCATATAGGCTAAGTGAAAAGGGCTTACCTTTTTATGTCTGAAAACTAAAAGCTGTAATTTCGTAACTAAAATCTTAAGTAAAGTAATATCTGAGTAAGTTTGTGAGCCTTTACACTTAGTTTCTTAAATATGGAAAATACTTTATCTTAGGAAATTATTTCAAAGATTTTCCTTACTAGTAGGGAAATACTCAAAATTGTTTATTTAATTTTACTAGCAGGGAGGTTCTCTTAACCGACATAAACCATGTGAGCATTCATGGAGTCCAACGTTCTTGTCCCCCTAAGGAGGAATTCTCACGTTAGGAAGAGAAGTCATACTTTTGCAAGGGAGTTTAACCTACTTTCCATGTTATCGATCACAAGCTAAATCTGTCATCCATATTAGAATGGAAATAATCTGATAATCTGTACCAACATCGGCTACGTAGTTTTGTGGAAGATAGGGCACGCTAATCACACACTTTTTGCTCGGTGCTAAATACTACTTCCTTTTTAGTCTTTATGCTCATTCTATTGGAAATACACTTTAAACTAGTATAATGGTTTATTATGAAACTAAAAATGCTTTTATTTGAGTAAATCTGTAAATACAACTGATCTAAATTCTATAAAGTGGATTCCATAGCTAAACCGATGATCAAAAGATCAAAGATTTTTCTAAAAACTGAAAATAATTTGCTCATAAGATGTTTACAGCGTCATCTTTCATGAAGTAATACTTTTTAATCTTGGGATTATACCCCATTCATAAATCTCATGTTAAAACATTAAATTGCTCATGCTGGATAATGTAAACATTGAAAAATTAATTCAAAATCGAGAAATTTCTGTATTATGTATGAAATATGAACATAATCATGTGATTCAACTTCTAAATCATTGAAAATCTCATAAGCTTGTAAATAACATTAATGGGTATAAATCCTAACATCAATTTCATGTGAAATCATATAAAATTCAGTAAATTTGAAATTAAAATAAGTTTTGGGCACAAGGATAAAAGGAGTATCCTTGTTCATAACTCACATACCTTCATTGATGATCTTAAATGCTAAAACTTGAATCTTGGATCTCTATTGGTGCTTTGCAGATGAATTCTTAGAGTTCTTGTATTGGAAATCCTTAATCTTGAATTTCTTTGGAAAAATTAATAGAGGAATTTTAATTTCTTGGAGAAGGAGCTTTGATGATCTAGAGTTTTCTTTTGAGAGAAAAGTGATGAAATAAGCATAAAGTGCTTTGGTATAAGCTTAATGATGTGTTTTGAACAGATTGGAGGCTGGGTAATTTATCAAAATACCCTTTTTAAACTCCCATACAGAACTGAAAAAATGATCAAAAATCTCAATTTACTAGGCCACCATGATGCGCCATTATCGCGATGGCTCACTGGTAAAGGATGAACGGGAAATAGACGGTCACCGCGACGTGCTACAATTGCGGTGCCCCTTGGATTGCCATTTTAGCCCCTGACACGATGCACCAGCATCGCGGAGTCTCACTATAATGGGATAATTGGGAAAATGGGCTTCTCCGTGATGCGAGGCTATCGTGGAAGACCACTGGAATTAGACAATTGTGGATTTTGCCTTCTCCGCGACGTGCTAATGCCTAGGTTGCACACTGTCAACTTAAAAATATCATAACTCCTTCACCGAGTGCCGGATTTGAGAGAATTTGGTATCGATGAAAAGCTTATACAATTTTAAAATTTTTACATAAAATAAATATTATTCATTTTGAAAGCTATACCGTAGCATTCTAGGAACGAATTTAAGTTAGGAAAAATACGGGGTAACAATTTCTTTAGGCTTGATCTGATTTCATGATAAAAAGTTCAGAGGTTTACGACATGAAAACTCCTTGAAAACTCGGGGCATTACAATTGTAATTTATTGTAGCGATTAGATTTGTTTGAATCCAATGTGAATTGAGTATTTATAATCTTTTTCGAGCACTACTTGTGATTATTTACTGCATTTGAATATTCATCCATATTGATGTTAATGAGATGATAGTAGTGATGTTGAATTGAAATCATGATGTTCATGATGTTGTTGATGATAATGATGTTGATATTGATATTGATCATGATTATCATCATGTTGAGAATGACGTTGATGATATTGAGAAGGGTACAAGATGATGCACATATATTTCATTTATACATTCACCATTTATATTGAATGAACACTTATAATTATATGTTATGATGCAACTTGCTGATAAAATTGTCTAAGTGTAATAAGATATAAACATGAGTTTGTAATCCCTCTAAAGTGAAGTATCATAAAATTGTTGTTTGTATTTAATTATAAGTTTTTTGATAATCGCTTTGCATTTATTTGGTTAACTTATCTTTATGGGAACAGGTAGAGTCGACCTATGATGCCTATCGGTAATTGTTGATGTACTAATTTTACTCGTGCTTTTATTTTTATTGAGTGCAGAGCGTGTTTCAACATTAGAGATGAGACCTCAACTCTAGCCAACAATTTTGGGTTTTAATTTAAGGGTAAGCACCATGTTCAGACAACATTTGATCTTTAAATTTATGTTCATATCCCTTGTTTTTGGACTAAAGACACTTTTTCATTTACCTTTGAATTGTAGATAATCTTTTAGTTTTAAACTTGAGTACTCTTAGTTGATCTTGTATGGTGACTTTAGGTCCTGGAAATATAATAGATAGAGAATTTTGCACTCTATTAGTGATTTGAAAATTATGTTGGTTTGACATTTTTACATATTTATTTAATAAAGGGATTTTTGAACTTATTAATAATAAGAATGGTAGAATGTGGATGTTGGCTGTTGAACTTGATAAGTGAAGGTTGGATTAAGAATGATTCTCCCACCATAGTTTAGGGAAGGTGCCAATAATGACCATTTAGATCGTGATAAAGATGGTATTAGAGCACTAGGTTCATAGATCCCATCATACTAGAACAAGTCTTGTAGAGTCTTCTGGAATCGTATGGAGACGTCTGTACTTTTCCTCAAGAGTCTATAAGGCCTTAGGAAGTGAATTATTTTTTTCTTCCTCCGTTCCATTACTTAATTTCAATTGGTATATGATGATCTAAATTAGTATCTAACTTATTCACTCTTGTTCGCAAATGGTGACTACTTGTTTTGCCAGAGCAACAGCAGGGGCTGCATCCGCACCGACAACAATACACACATCAGCCACTAGGGCCGTTTTCATGACTCAAGACCACCCCTAGTAATAACAGTACTTAGAGTCACATGATGATGAGTGTATTTATATATTCTAGCGTCACCATTCTATCATTTTTAGCCTAGTTTTGAGGATGATTCTATATTATATTGGTTGATAATGAGATAAATATGTATAAAAGTGTTAAATCATATGTTTATAAGGTTCCAAGTGAAGTCCAAGTAAGTTTGTACTAAAAAGAGTCAATTAGAGTTCAATAGAGAAAACTAGTCGTCCTAGTCTGAGCTAGTTACTTGTCTAGTCTCTCTTGTTGGATTCTATTGTATTATATGTGTTCCTTATGGTTTTAAATGTTTTATTATATGTGGAAAATTTTTTTAGGAGTGTACAAAGTTCATATGAGTTAAATAAAGAGTGGGAACTTGAAGTGAAAGATCATGGAATTCAACCTAATCTAAGCTTTTGTTTTTTATTCATCGTAATAGGTTTAGTGTTGTTTGTGCTTCTAATTCGTGTGGTGTGATGATTTAGAATGCTTTTGGATCTGAATATGATGATATTTTGATGTTAAAGAGGCTTGGAAATCATGGGAAAGACTCCACAAGACAAGGAATGGAAGAAGGAAGCACCAACACTTAATCAAAATTCAGAGGACAACTTCCAGAGAGTGCATGCGATTAGCATGTGTCGTATGCTCTAGTACTATGCATTACAGGGTGCGACGCATGCTACATACCATAGAAATAGAGGGTGAGATGCACGCTCCACTCCACACCTGGGCGTTTTAAGCTAATTTGACTCGTACACGGACTTGGCTTACCCTTATGCTATATATACATGTTGTATCACGTTTTTACACATATTTGGACATATTTTGGAGATCAAGGGGATGATAAAACTTCGTTATTAGGTTATTATTAATTTTATTTAGTTCATACATATTTTTAGTCATTAATTACAACCTTGTGATTACGATTATGACTATGTGTGGCTAAACGCCCTCTTTTCGAGGTTAAAGTCAAGAACATGATTATTATTTCTATGGATTAAGTTTGTTTGCTTTGCTTATCAATATTGGTTCTGTTTATTCTTATTTTAACTATTTTAAGGATTCTTGACCCTTAGAATACATCCATTATTAACCTTATGAACTTGGAAGAGGGAATATGGCGATAGAACATGGGAATAAGTAGAGTATGGTTCTTGATTATTTATCAAATAAGAAACTTGAATTAGTATATAAGACAGGGATGTACTTAGATACCTTACTTGATTCATATGTAGGATGATATTTTTTAAGAACTTAAGTGAATTATTACATCCTCGCTCAACGATGTAGGTGTAAGGTTCAACTTAGGTAATAGATTAGAGGTTGGGAAGCCATAATCACGCAATTAACTCTAAGAATCAACAACTAGATAAGAAAGTTAACGAATGATATCCAAAAGCATAATATGATTTTTCAGAGTTCTTCAACCTTGGGTTTTCTCTTATTGATTGTCTCAAGACCTTTACTTTCTGCATTGTTTAGTTTAATTTACAATTTCTAAACCCTTTATTTGGTTACTCTCGCATCAATTGAATCTAAAGTGTGAACTGAAATCAAATTGCTGCCAAATCTAGTCTCTATAGGATAGATAACTTGGCTTTCTTAAAGGCCACTATATTACTTGGTAGACCACGTACACTTACGTGTGCGCTTGGGCACTGTCAAGTTTTTCGCGCCATTGTCGGGGACTTGTTATTTGACCATTGTATATTTTTGGTTTACTTTTATATTTATTTGGTGTTTTTATGCTTGGTGTTGTTTTTGTTATTACAGGAAATAGGTTTTTAGGTTGATAAGCTGGATAAGGATCGGGATTCGGTAGAACCAAGCTCCAAACACGAGCAAGACTTTCACCAACACAGGAGAGAAGCATTCTTTTTCCCCAAAATTTCTTAAATGCAAGAAGACCAAGAGAACACTGCTCCAATGGCTGAAGAACAAGCAACCCGAAGGTCAGTTCAGTAAGTGGCAGTCCCACTTCCGAAAAACTTGACTTCCCCAATTCAAAGATCGGCTGTTGGTGGAATTTTGGGTTTTAGAACAACATGGTGCAGCTTCTTATCAGTAGTAGATAGTTTGTAGGGCTTTTACACGAGGATCCATAAGTCCACTTGCAGACCTTCATTAAGCTTACTGATACATTCACTCCTACTGGGGTGACTCTAGATTTTATGAGGTTAACATTGTTTCCCCATTCACTTTTGGGGGAAGCTAAAAGATGGTTGAATGTGGAGCCATATAATTCAATTAATCCATCAGCAAGACTACGAGACTTCGTAGTAAGATAGTGAGCTTCAAATAGAAACCTGATGAAAACCTCTATCATGCTTGGGAACACTTCAAGGCTTTTTTTCGGGAGTGTTCACACCACCAACTGTCTAATGAGGTACTTACTCATACTTTTATAGAAGCTCTTGATTACAATACGAAGATTTTTTTAGATTCAGCCGTAGGTGGTCAAGCATTGGAGTTGACTTATGATAAGTTGTACACATTACTAAACCACATAGTACAAGGAAATCCAGAGTGGTATTCAGATTCTAGAAGTTCTATGAAAAGAATTGCAGACGTATTGGAGGTGGAACAATTCACGACCTTATTAATATAGGTTTCTGCATTACAGAATTTGATCAACACTTGGTTCAGCAGTGTGAAGTTGGGAGGAGCACAATCTGCAGCCACAGTTAATGCCATCCAACAGCCTCAATATGTTGGGAATGAACCATCAACTAGGAAATATCCATTTTCTTAACCAATATCATAGTCCTACTCCCTTTGACCACATCCTCAGAAACGCTAGACACAAACTTTCTCATTCAGGCCCTAGAGTCAGCAACCATATCCGAAGCATATTCTGAAAGTTGAGTAAACATAAGATAATACTCCTTTATACTTATGTCTTCCTACTTCAAATTAATGAATTCTGAAAAATAGTCCTTCCTTAAATCAAATGGGAATAACCTATCTAGAAAAGTAGTAACAAACTTATCCCGTTCTACTGGTCATGTATCTATACCTCTATCCTCCTTCCACTTCTTGCACCATTTGTAAGCCACTCCCTGCAACTGATAAGAAGGTAAATTAGCACTTTCAGTTGGAGTGACACCCATGATCTCAGTAACTTTATAAATAATATCGAAGAACTCTTGTGGATCCTTCTTGCACTTTAGAGGATTCATCCTAGAGAAGTCTCAGACTCTGGTTATTTTTGTACTTACTACTGGGTTGGCTGGTGCAACAGGTTGCTGGTTATTATGGGTGGTTGTGGATTAGGTTAAGGCTTTGAATACATCCCTAGATTTAACATAGAATACTTGATATTCAGAGGATTTGCTAGAGATGGTGATGGTGCTTACTGATTGCCAATACTTTTATCATTCCCACTCCTTCTTCCATTAGTTCTCTTGGGAGGCTTTTCTATAAACATGTAGAGAATGAGTTAGAAGAAGTTTTTAATAGAGTTCAAACTTTATCACCCGATATGAACATGAAAGATGTGAAATTTTTCCTAAAACATTTCATAGCCTCTCATTCATAAGTGTGACACACTTCATAATCATGAATAAGACTCTACTTAATTTGGATTTCACACACCCTAGGACAATATAAACCTGATACTATAATACTAAGTTTGTCACGGCCCAAGGCTTTCTCCTAGTCTAACACCATGCTTAGAGTCACAGGTGATCCCAAGCTAACCCATGGCCTGGCATGACACTATGAATATTGTATAAAATTTACAGTTCTAAACCTAATCTAAAGTTAAATAATATATAAGAAATCAAAGCAAACATCAATGTTAAAACCCAAATGAAATCTCTTAAACATCGCATAAAGCTGAATATCTAACTGTATATCTTAAAGACTTTTATAAGGTAAGTTGCTCGTATAAGCCTCCAACTAAATCTAACCGTATGAAACTAAAATAGAGAAAAAAATAAACTACTGATAACTAGTCCTTGCATGATTATGACTTACCAAAACATAGCTACTGATTACCGGATCAAGCTAATCTCGACCTGGGTGATAAATGCCCAAACCTATATTATAAGACAATATAGCTTAAATGAAAGTATGTAGTCAGTACTTTGAATATACTAAGCATGTCAGATATGCACTACACTGCATATGCTAAAAGTGACATGATGACTTGGACATGGGATAGAAATTAGTAAACTAATGCTAGGACCAAGTAATAAACATGTAACACTATAAAATGCTGAATAGATTAGATACAAGGTCAAAAGAGATCTTTGATGAAATTGTGGGAGGTTTCTATAATCGACATAGACCTGTGAGAAATGTAGAATCAAACCTGTAGACCAAGGTAGGAGGGTTTTTTGTACCTTAACAAGGGTACAAACCGTCATTTGGCATGAATCTACTCATGACCCCACTAAGGTTGAGGGAGACACTCTCAACTAACGAGGACCCCTTTAACCTACAGTGACACGTAGTTTTGGATTTAGGTTATCTGAACCCTTGTCCTCTCAGTGCTAAGTACTACTCCCAACTGAAAGTAAATTGATATACTGAAATGCTAAATAATAATAATATTTTCATACTCAAAGATAAGTGCTTTATCTGAGAGAACTCTACACCAAAAAAATTTTAAAACCTAAATATTCAACTGACATTGCATAATATCTTAGGTCATAGGGTATCATAACCTTCCATCTTTGAAGAATGCAATTGATTATAAAAATGCTATAATTTGAACATAAGAGGAATTTCATACTTAATCCCAAGAATTAATAATTTATCAATGTGATGATATTTCATAATCATGGGTATGGAAAGTTTCTCACATTTACGGGAGAGCATATATTCATGTTTTAGTCTAAGCAAGAAACTGAAAACTAAAGGAATTCATACATTTTCATGAAAATCCTAAGCTTGAAAAGTGAACTAAACTGGAATTTAGTAAACTTTGCGGATCAATAGGAGGAAATAAACCCATTGAAGAAATCCCACATACCTGGAGATTAAAACCCTAAAGAAAGACTTTAACTTAGATCTTGAAAGTGATGAACCCTAGTTTGCCCTGAGAGGAAGAAGAATCACTATTTTTTCTTTTTTTTGGATACTAAGTATCAAATGAATATGGATAATTAGGGACTTAGGGTAATATTTAACTTAGTAATCAGTCTTGGAGTAATTTAAATGACATAGTTTTGATGTTAAAATAGTTGAAAAAGACTGAAGTACCCTTTTAAATTCATAACTAAAAGCTGCTAGAAGGTATATATGAGATCTTCCCACAATCATGAAACCCACTTCGAATCGTGGTTGGTGTTTATGGTGTGGATCTGGATATGAGGTCTATGCACTACCCCATATGAGCCTTGGTATGATTATGGGATCCACCTATGGTAGTTCTTTAGTTAGGTTGATGGTTCCAACCAAAAACTTTAAAAGTCAAGATCGTACCAAATATCATTATTTTTAACCATAGTCGTGGTTCCCTATTATGTTTGGAACTTATACCTGTAAACTTTTAGATGTTCAAGATGTTTTGATTATATGGGAGAATTTTACGGTCGTATAATCTCACCATGATCGTACCTAAGCCCGTAGGTCCTTACTACTTGATAGTGCTTCACTAAAATAACCATAACCTTTTACTCCAACATCAGATTTAGGAAAAAATGGATGTGTTGGAAGGATAATTCAAATATATATCATTTGGTGGATCTTTACCTCAAGAATACTTTTGGATCCAGGAGTTATGCTCATTTAAACTTGTGTATAGTAGGATTCCTCAAGGAATCAATTAGTAAGGTAGGTTATGACATGGACAAGAGCTAAGAGTTACTTGTGGACTTAATACTTGTCTAAATCACTTACTATACCACCAAAAAATGATGTTTAATTTTACGTGTATTTGAATTATGATTCTAATCTTAGCTTAGATTTTTATGGTAGGCATAGAATTAGGGGCAGAGCTAGAAGGGATGATAAAGGGAATCACTTGTTAGGGGTGGAACCTGATCTTGGTTATATTTATACACCCAAGTGCTAATTATTTCCATTACTTGCATCTATTTTATGAGGTACTTTGCATATATAGTCTTATGATTGAGCTTAATTTGTGTTCATGAACTAATGGAATGATTAGTGTTGCAGTAGTAGAATTTGGTAAAGATGGAGCTTAATTAGGCATTAATACGGAGCTTATGGATAATTAAAGTCCCTAGGAGCACTATTGGATACAGGACAAGCTTAAAAAATTTTGGAAAGGCCTATACAATGCATGAGACATGGAGTAAAAGGAAGATACTACATGATAGTGGAGAATTAGAAATTGAAGCACAGGAGCGTGACACACCTACTGAGCCATACGACAATGGCATGGCATGAAACTGTCTAAACACTGGATGGCACATTCTAGTGTGCATCCTTTATAAGGGCATACCATGATCCTTAGGCCCCACAATAAGGGCATGGCACGATGAATATTTTCACATTAATTTTTCCTCCTATTATAAATAGGAGAATTTTATTATTTTAGGGGAGTTATGCACGTAGGAGCAAGGAGAAAAACATACAAGGGCATTCAATTAGGGTTATTCTACTACTCATTTCTTCTCTTTAATTTTAGTATGAATACTTTGAATTCTATGATGTTGATTTCGAACATTAGTGGCTAATAATACTTGTTCTGGGGTTGATACTAAATGAATGATTGCATTTTGAAATTGGTTAAACATGGATTATCATATGGGTTTATATTAGTATCATGTTTTCACTATTTTAATGCTTGACCACCATTGAAATACATTTTTAATCCTCTTGTGAACCCAGAAGGAGAATCATTAGGATAGAATGAGGAGTTTAAGAAACAAGTTCTCATATTTTATAAACAAAAGATTTGATTCATATCTAGGATAGGAGTATACGTAGGACACCTTAATTGGTTCCATTACAAGAAGATAGTTTAATGGATCTAAATTAGATTTTTGCATCCTCGCTCAATTATATAGTTGCAATATCCTTTTAGCTAGATGAATAAAGGTTTAGAAGACCATAATCATATTTTAATCACAGTGAATCAACAACCTAATAAACAATATAACCAATGAAAGAGTAACAATATTCCGGATTACCAAAAGTGCCTTAACCCTGAAATTCACCTCAATAGTCAATAAAAGGTAGATCAACTTACGATTGTTGCATTTTATTACTTTTTCTCACTATTAGTTCAATATAATTTTATAACTCATATTTATTACACCACAACACTTGTTTAAAACATTACTAATGACAAACTGAAGTGAATTGCTAAACAAGCAGTCCCTATGGGTTTGATATCCAACTCTCTTAGAGCTACTTTGTTTCTTGTCAAACCACGTATTCTTGCGTGTGCGTTAGGCTGCAATAAGTTTTTGGTGTAGTTTCTGGGGACTTAAGAAATTAGTAATTTTCTAAATTTTATTATTGGTAATATTATACAAGTGTTGACAACTTGATCTTAGCGATTGATTTTTGCAGTTCTAATTTATAATTTGTGCTAACTAGAGAAAGAGAATTGGCTGAGTCGTTCTTAAAACCTAAATAAGTATTTCATAACCAGTGAAGGGCAATAACTCTTCAATACCAAATCCAACAATTTCATATGGCTGATCAGGTAAAAATCGCTCTTGATGAAGTGGCAGAAAAGAATAGTTTGCGAGGTGGCAATCCACTCAATAATTTTATTACTAATAACATCTACAGGTTGGCTGTAGGAGGTTGATTCGAGATGAAATAGAATATGGTGCAACTATTACATAGTATCGGTCAATTCTCAAGACTATCTCATAAGGACCCATAATAATATTTGCAAAATTTCCTTGAGATCAGTGATACTTACATTCATGTTGGAGTGTCGACTGATTGTCTGATACCTACTCTCTTTCTTTTTTATCTGTTGAGGGAATCTAAGAGGTGGATAAAGGCCGAGCCACCAAATTCCATCACTACCTGGAATGATTTTTCTCAAAAATTCCTAATTTGATTCTTCCTATCTAAAAGCCCTTTTAGTTGAGGAGTGAAATATTGAGTTTTATAGAGAAAGATAGTGAAAATCTTTATCAATCTTGGGAAATGTTCAAGTCCATGCTCTGTGATTTCCCACAACACCATCAAACCAACGAGGCTCTGGTGCATATTTTTATAGAGCGGCTTTAGCCAATTATAAAGATTCTCCTAATTCAACAAATAGTGGATAGGTATTTGAAAAGACTTGTGATGAGTTATACACGCTTCCAAATCATACCTCACAAGGGAACCCCAAGTGAAATGAAGATGTATTCAAAGGACCCTAAAGAAAGTTATAAGGTTTCCAGAGGTTGATTAGTTGATAGCTATCGCCTCACAGTTTGCTTCCCTGCAAAATCAAATAAACACTCAGTTTAGTAACTTGAATTTGAGGCATCAACAAGCTTTAGTTAATGTTGTGTAGTAGACTCAAACTTGGTGTGAGGTAGGTGTTAAAATCAACTATTTATTAGATGCCTATGTAGCTAATTCAAACTATGTAAATTTCATGAGTAACACACAACATCAAAGAAACAAGAATTTTGGGAACATATATAATGCAAATTGGCAAAATTACCATGACTTCTTATATGGTGGGAACCAATAGCAGAATAAAAATCAGTATAGAGGCCAAGGAAGTCATAATCTTCAGCATTAGGCTTAGGGTAGTCAAACTAATGCCCAGTCTAGTAATATTGAGAAAATACTAAAATAAATTATGGAAAATCAGGCACAGATGACAACAGACATAAAGAATCAACTTCTATCTACAAAGACCTTAGAGGTTCAGTTGGGGAAGCTTTTTGAGGTACAAAACACTAAATCTTAGAGAGGTATACCACGTGACACAGATCTAAATCCTAAGAAAGTGAATGTAATTTCTATTCATAGTTGTTTGTAATTATAGGAATTAACGCCCAAAAAAGTTACTCATACAGCCGTGGCTAAGGATGAGGAGCAAGCTGAGATGACAAAGTTAAGAGCAGTGAAAGTATAACGGCAAGTGTGAAGCCACCCCCTATTCCCACCGAGACTAAAAAGTATAAAGAGGAAGCATGTTACCAAAAGTTTATTAACTCGTTGAAACGGGTGCACATTAACCTTTTTGTTGCTATTGTTTTATAAGGAGTCCCTAAATATGCCAAGTATATTAAAGACGTCATGTTAGATAAGAATTGGTTGACAGAACATGCCACTGTTGCACTTACTAAAGAGTGCAACTCATGGATTTAGAATAGGCTTCCTACAAAGCTTAAGGACCCAGGAAACTTTACTATTAAGATCACAGTTAGGCAATCTATTGGTTCTCAAGGCTTGTGTGATCTTTGATGCATAAATCTTATGACTTCCCTTTTGTTCAAAAAATTTGAGGTTTGGTAGTTTGAGGCCACCATAATGGTAGTGTAGTTGGCTGGCCATTCACTTGCCATACCTGATGTAATAGTGAAAAATGTGTTAGTACCAGTGGGTTTAATTATATTTCCTATAGATTTCCTTATCTTGGATGTTGATGCAGATTTATAAGTCCTATTTATTTTAGGACATCTCTTTTTAGTTACTAAATGTGAATTGATAGATGTAGCTGTCGGGAAGCTAACTATGCAAGCTCATGATAAGGTAGAGGTATTTGATGTGTACAAAGCAATAAAGATACCAGCTGTCAATAAGGAATTGTATACCATCACAGTTATAGACCTTGAGTCAGAGCTACCATTTATTACTTTTAGGGATCCTTTAGAGAGAGCTTTAGTGGGATATAACATATTTGGTGATGTCAAAGAAAATTAGATGGTTGAAATTTCAGGTGTTGCAAGGGTTTTGATTCATAAAGATGGCTTTGAGCCCTTAAAAAAGACCCTCAATCCATCTATCAAGCCATCCATTGAGAAAGTTTGAAATTAGAGATAAAGGCTTTACCCTCACACCTTAAATATGCTTTTCTTAGAGATGATGACAATTTACCTGTGATTTTCTCTGTAGGATTATTTGATGTATAGGTTAAAGAGATATTGGTAGTACTAAAAGAAGAAATAAGGCTATTAGGTGAAAGATGTCAGACATACTGGGGATAAACCCTACCTTTTGCTGGTATAAGATATTCATGGAATCATAAACCTAGTATGCAACACCAAAGATGGTTTAAACTAATCATGAAGGATATGGTAAAAAACATGATCAATTGGATTGATGTAAGCATAGTATATCCTATCTCCGTCAGTAAATGGGTTTGTCCCATACAGTATGTCTTAAAAAAAGGGGTATGACAGTGGTGATAAATGATAATAATGAGTTGATCCCAACTCTTACTGGTGATTCGATGTTACTTTTAAATATCATTACCAAATCTCTTTAATTGATCAAATGCTAGATAGATTGTCTAGACAGGATTACTATTGCTTTCTAGATAGATATTTTGACTACAATTAGATATCCATGCACCAAAGTACGAGGAGAAGATAATGTTAACCTATCCTTATGGGATGTATGCTTTCAGGTGAATGCCATTTGGATTTTGTAATGCACCAGCCACATTCCAAAGGTTCATAATAGCCATATTTTATGACATGGTAGAGGACTTTGTAGAGGTAATTATGGATGATTTCATTATTTTTGGTAACTCCTTTGAATTGTGTTTGCCGAATATTGAGAAGGTCCTAGCAAGATACGTGGAAAAAAATTTAGTGTTTAAGTGAAAAAATGTTACTTTCTAGTTAAGAAAGGCATTTTCCTTAGCCATATAGTGTCTTCGAAAATATTTGAGGTAGATCAAGCAAAGGTGGAGGCTATAGAGAAGTTTCCACCACTAGTATCAGTCAAAGAAGTATACTTTTTCCTCGAGCATGCTGGATTTTATCGGCAATTGACTAAGGATTTATTGTAGATAGCCAAATCTATGTGTAATCTCTTGAAAAAGAGGCAATGCTTGAGTTTCGGGTTGATTGTCTCAAAGCATTCAAATAATTAAAGAAGAAGCTGATAGAGGTTCCTATTGTGATAGCTCCTAATTGGGATCTCCCTTTTGAGTTAATGTGTGATGCAAGAGACATGACTGTGGGTGAATTATTAGTTAGTGGATAGAGAATGTTTTGCACTCCATATACTATGCTAACAAGACCCTTGATGTTAGCAAACCAATTACGTTATCATTGATAAAGAGATATTGGGCCTAATGCATGCTATTGACATGTTCAAAGCCTATATAATAGGGACAAACATAATAGTTCATACTGATCATGCTATAATTAGGTACTTTTTCAATAATAAATATGGAAAACCAAGGTTCATCAGATGGACCTTATTGCAGCAAGAGTTTAATCTTCAAGTTTGAGATAGAAAAAAGGCAGAGAATCAAGTGGGAGATCATTTATTGAGGTTAGAAGATGGGTATACTGTCGTTGAATATGGATGTATCTGGGAAGAGTTCCCAAATTAGCAACTAATGGCACTAATTATAATGGATCTTCTATGGTACACAGACATAATGAACTTATTTATAAATGGTGTGTATATTCTTGAAATGATGATTCAACAAAATAAGAAGTTGCATCATGATTCACGATCATATGTGTGTGATGAGCCATATCTGCTTAAGTACGGTGCCAATTGAGTTGTTCAAAGATGTGTTCTAGAATATCAAGTGAGTCACGTGCTTGAAAGTTGTTAGTCATCACCTTATGAAGGTTACCATGAAGGAGAACGTACAACACATATAGTATTACAATTGATATTATTTTGGACTAATTTGTTTAGAGATTCTTTTACTTTTGTTAGTTAATATGGCAAGTGCCAAACAATGGGAACTATATCCAGACGCCATGAAATGCCTTTGAATAATATTATTGAGGTGGAGATTTTTGATGTTTGGGGAATAGACTTCATGGATCCATTCCCACCTTTGTATGGTAATCTATACACTTTAGTTGCAGTAGATTATAAGTCTAAGTAGGTGAAGGCTGCAACTCTTCCTACTAATGATGCAAATATAGTGATGAAGTTTTTGAAAAAGAATATTTTCTTGTAGTTTGGAACCCCTTGGGAGATTATCAGTGATGGTGGGTCTCATTTTTTAAACCATTGGTTTAAACACTTGCTAGCAAAATATGGGGTAAGGCACGGGGTGGCTACAACATATCACCCTCAGACAAGTGGTCATGTTAAAGTGTTAAACTGTGAAATTAAGCAAATTCTTTAGAAGACGATGAATGCCCAACACATAGATTGGTTAATGAAATTGGATAATGCACTCTAGGGTACATAATAACTTACTAAATAACCATTGGAACTTTTTTGTATTGTTGATATATAGTAAAGCTTGTCATTTGAGAGTAGAACTTGAGTATCAAGGGTGTTGGGTAGCAAAGAAGTTGAATCTGGACCAGAAATAGAGGAGAAAAAGAGGTTGTTTTGACTGCTTAAACTTGATGAGTTCATCTTAAATGATTATGAGAATGCTAAAATCTATAAAGAGAAGATGAAAAAGTGGCATGAGAAGCATATCCTACCTTGAGTCTTTGAGCCTGGCCAAAAGATATTGTTATTTAACTTGAGTTGAAGCTTTTCCCTAGTAAATTAAGATTAAAGTGGTATGGGTTTTTTAATGTGGTTAGAATGACACCTCATGGGGTTATTGACTTATGGAGTAAAGATAGGAGTGCGATATTTCTTATGATTAGGCAAAGAGTTAAGAATTACTGGGCCGAGCATGAGGATAGACAAAAGACTTCTATCACATTAGCTGATGAGTGATTATGAGCTGGATTATGCCGTGACGTTAAATCAAGCACTACATGAGAGGCAACCCATGAATGTAATGTAATAGTGTATGTCTTTTATTTAAAAAAAAGAAAAAAAAGAGAATAAAAAAAACAAAATAAAGTGTCGAGCCATGACCAAAACTACAACATTTGGTGGGGAGGTAATTAATAGGATTTTGTTATTTTTGATGTAACTTTATAGGATTAAGGAGAGTCTTAACATAGAGGAGGGATTGAAGTATGCAAAAATTGCCTCCAGGAAGCTAAGTGTCATAAAAATTTTCAAGGTAAGAAAATAAATGAATGATAAAAAAATGGGGGAACCAAAACTCCCCAAGGTAATTTCAAGTGTGCTTCTATGTCAAGAGTATGCCATGCCCACTGAGCAATGCAATATGGTCATAGAATGGAGGGAATAAAATTCCCAAGGTAAGTTCCAGTAAGCCCCTGTGATAGGAGCGTTCCACGCTCCTTATCCTCTGCGATAAGGGAATGGCATGGAGGCTGGGTTTTCGGTAAAGTTTCACCTAAAATTCTAGATCCAAACATCAACCCATCCCCTTTAAAAACCTAAAATCTCTAATTTCTTAATCATTCACCCCACCCTAGCAAACCACTCTCTCAATTGTCCTCAAATTAGTGGCGTGCTATGCCAATCATACCATCAATTTTCGCTCTCCTATGCAACTCAAGAACAAGACAAGTTCTCTTACTTCTCTTTATCTCTTTCTCTAATTCTTTGGTTTATTTTCACTTGTTGGGTTTGATTTTTACAAATCATCTTAGACTACATGTTCTTTAATATTTACACGGTATTTTGGGGAATTATGCTTACTAATATATTGCGTTTGTTGACACTAATTAATGTTCATACCATATTGTTCTATGTGATGCTTTAATGTGTGAGTGAGGTCTGAATAACTTTTTGGTGAATGTCAAACACCAAGTTTTGGTTGTTTGGTGTCATCCCAATGTGAGGCTTGGACTTGAATTATATTGTATAGTGTGTAGAGGGGTGTTTAGATTGAACATGTTCTGCATTTATAGAAGTGTATTTTGATTTTATCAAAGAACACATGGTTATATTTGAAATTATTTTTTAGTTGTTGAGAGAATAATGTGTATCATTTGGGTTTATCATAAAGAAAAAAGGAGTTGAAGAACATGTTAGTGTTTAATATCCGAAGTATCCATTGTCACTAATGTTGTTGTTTTGTGTGAAATTGTTATGTGAAAACCACTTAAAATTGCTTGAAGTTTGAGTAAAGCATCGTAGGCAACATGTAACCTCTCGACATGGTGCATTCACACCAAATTTATGACATTATCAATGCTAGTATGAGTAAGAAGCTAACTAAATATATGACTATGCAATGTGAATATTTTTTTACTACTGTAAGGAGGGCAAGTCTGAGTACCCTACTTCAGAACTCGTACACCTATGATAGAAACTAAGTGTGGGTGGCACCTATAGCCTATTACGCTTGTTGTTGGCTAGCTTTGTTGGATTTGAATTGATATGATTCCTTACATTGTATTTGGCAGGTATCATGTCTAACAGGAAGAAAAAAGGCAAATGAATTGGTCTCTCAAGTGAGGGGAGAAAAAGAGTTCACTCTGTGAATCGTGTGCCTAAGGACCTAGTAATTCCACGAAGTCAGACTCAAAGGTTTGGAACTCGGTGGGTAGTAGACGAAGGAAAAAAATGGTACAGTAAGAACTTGGAATTAAAGTATACCCCAAACAAAATAATTGATAGGAAAAGCTTGAGGAGTGCGTTTCAAAATATTTTATAATGTATAAGTCGTTAAGGATGATTTTTATTTTTGAGGACCAACTGAATGTAACTTGCATATGATAAGGAAGTTTATGCAAATTTGGGACCCGCAATAGTAGGATTTTGAAGTCCAGATCGGTCCCTATGTATGTTTGTTGAGGGAGTATTCCTAATGTGAAGTTATATCCTTTATTCCACACTTCTATAGCTTTAATAAGACCCTACCAATTATTCGGGGATGAATGATCCTGGGGGGGGAGGGGAATATTAACACCCTGGATTTTTGGCCTCTGAAATTTTTTGCGTTTTGATCTCACTGCCCAAGTGGCGACGCACCTAACGAGTTGTGAAGACTAATTATGAGTCGTAGGGTTGAATCATAGTCAAACCAGTAAGGAATCGTCATTTCTTCTACCTTGGTCATGATTAACACCTAACGAGTCATAAGGGTACTATACGAGTCATATAGGTTGAGTTGTAGTCAGACCAATATGGATACCCCTTCTTTCTGCCAAGACTGTTAGTCTAGGTGATGACTCGTAGTCCCTTTTTATGAGTCTTCACATGACCTATTATGACTGGGTGGTAAATTTTTAGTGTTTTAATTAAGGGAACTTTGTTCATTTCTCTCTATCTCCAATTGTAACCCATGACATAAAATACCCTAAGGGACCCCATAACTCCTCATTACTTGTTCATAAACTACTTTTTACTCTCTTAAATTACCAAGTCAAGAACAAAGCCAGGGTTTCTCAAGGTTGGTTATCTAGGGCTTAAAGTGTGGTTTATTCTCCATAACTCTTGATATCTCAAGCATGTATCTCTTCCCTAAAACTTGCATTTTTAAAAGCATATGTTTCAGCTTATTATCCATGTGATTTAATTGTTAATTTGGAAATTGGGTTGAGGGCTTTTGGGTACTAATGATTAAATTGATTTTCCTATGGGTTTTGTAAATCATCTATGTTTTGAATTGATGGCTTTTGAACTAATTGGGTGCATGGGCATGGTAAATGGGAATAGTGGGTTATGGATTCCCGTAAATTGATTTGATAAACTTAAGGGGTCACGGGTTCCCCCAACTTTATGGATTTTGGTTTTGAATTGGTAATAACCTCAACCCAACTTTATGAATTAATTTTGAAATATGGATATATGCAAGTTGAAAGCACTTTTGGAACTATTGCATTGCATAAATGAAAAAATGGATAAAAATAGTTTTGGAAGGCCTTGTTGGCCATGTTTTGACTTAAGTCTCAGCTTATGGGGGTCGAGGCATTCCCCTTTACTGACTTAATAACAATCAGTTTACAGGGGTCGAGGCATTCCTCCAGATTGACTTACAAATCTCAGTTTATGAAGGTCGAAGAATTCCCCCAAACTGACTTGATAAATTACGAGCGTTATGGCATTCCCCCAAGTTTATCGACAACCTGAATGGCATAATGATATTAGCTTGAATCAAAATGGTATAACAATAACAATGGTATATGCCTTAATGGATGATTGTTGGTTAATGAATGAAATGTGTAAACTATTTTAATTGGGTTTAATGGGGGCTGTGCAGCTTATCGTGAAGGTATAAGTTCCAGGTTAGACAAACACTGGAAATCACATTTGCCAGCGTGGGGATCTTTATGACCAAATTCATTAGTTCATACTTATTGATATGTATCTTGTAATGGAATGGGGTTGGGGAATTCCCTAGCCTTCCTCTATACCCCAGCTTGTGTGGCTAACTCACATTGGGAACTTTTTAGCAAGGTAAGAGATGGACCCATATGGTATAAATACCGATTTAAGCTACACAGTTCATGCTAATATTGTAAATCTAATGTTAAAACCTGTTACCTATCCTGACATGATTATAATATTTATGTGTAACACCCTGGAAGTACACCCTGGATGCCTCACAGTGCTTACAGTTCCGAGACCGCAAGCTAACCCATGAGTTGGTACCTGCTATGAGCATTGAATAATATACTAATAACGAACATGTGCAGAAATAACTAAATATGCCATAAGGTTTCAATACTGAAAACAATACAAATAAAATCTACAAGTCTAAAATATAAGTAAAAATGCTGAAAACTAACTGATAAAACTGATAACTAACTGATTGTCTGAAATGTCCAAAAGCCTCTAAAACTGACTGAATGAGAGTTGATGGGATAGGACCCCAACTAACTGCAACTGACTACTGAACTAAAGTACTAAAATAACATAATTGATCCTCAAAATATAAAAACTCACCATTGCTACTACTGCTGATGTGCTGGGAGGTCTAGGTGTAGTCGGGAACCTGAGCATCCGAACCTATGATATAATACATCATAGCATAAGAAATGAGTATGTGGTCAGTATATTGAATGTATTGGTATGCTAGATGGGGTTAGGATGATATACATGGCCTCATGTACTTGAATAATAACTGACTAAATGAATATCATAAGATAACTGATAAATAGTTTACATAAAAGTTGTAAAACCTGAGGATGCATGACCAAGCATATAACATGATACTGGAATAGTCTGTAAACTAAAATACTAAAATCTGAGTGCTGATTTAACTGATAAACTATATGCTATGATCGAGTAAACCTAAACTGCCTTCCGAACTGAGACTGGACTAAAACTGTCGGAGTTATCATCTAACCAACATACCCCAATATGAGCTAATTGGGATCCAACCTGTAACCTTATTTAGAAGAGTGTCAGTACCATGCCATGGGTACTAACACTGAATGTGTGGATCCACTAAAGTGAAGTCCCGAAGGACTAAAGTGTAACCCTTTACTGGCAGGTTCTCTAGTGAGATATATATCAACCCTCAACTGGTAGGTTAACATCTCAACCTACGTTGGCTATGTAGTTTTAGAATGCATGGACTGCTATTAAAGGTCAGATCCTCAACTGGCAGGTGATCCCACATCCCTAGGTTCGCTCGGTGCTAAATTCTACTCCCAACTAGACTGACTCTAATTACTGCACTAAACTGAGCTTACTGATATGATAACTGACTGAACTGGTAAAATTCTAAATTATCCGAAACCATTCTAAAAATACTGATACTAAGTAAACTGCTAAATTTTTGGGTATTCATAACCCCCAAGACTCGATAACATTACCAGTAGAAACATACTAAAGCTTCAAAAGCATGGTAAGTAGTCATTGTTCAAAATTCATCTCTTAGGCATTTCATTAAACACATAGTGGTCATAAAGTTAAAGCATAGGGATAGTTAAATCATGCATAGTAACATAATTTCAATACAAAAATCATGGGTTAAGGATTTAATATGCAAATATCATCCTTCAAATGGGTCAAAGGCTAATTCCAACAAAAACACATGTAAACATGATATAAATTGAAATTCATGGAAGTTCATGGATAAAATTCATGAAAACATGTAAAGGTCACGAGTTTAAACTTTAAAGAAGATTCTTGGACTCCATAGGTGAAAAGGACCCATGAATGAACATCTAATATACCATAACTGATGAATTTTTGGGAGTTCTTGGTGATTTCTTAAAGCTTGGACTTGGAGTTGAAGAAGCTAGGGCTTTGTTATTGAGAGAGTTTGTGGAAAGATGAGTGATTTTGACCTTTTGGGACCTTAATATCGTGTTATGGGTGAGGCAAAGTAAGGAAAAAATGACTCAAATACCCCTACATACCCAAAATTAATTAAATTGATCATGGCCAATGATGTGGTAAGAAAAGCACTGTGTCGCTCAGTCGACGCATTTGGTGATGCACTTCATTGAACCTTACCAACATGATAAGCGGCGCACCACAGTCATATCACACTGACTTGCTAGTTTGAACATCCAAATAATCCTCAAACCTCATCCGTAAAGTTTATTTTTAAAGCAATTTCTATATTTTTGACTTGTTGGATGTTATTTGTGATAGTCTCAACAACTCTAAAACATCAATTTTAGGTTTGGGGGACCCTTGGTCTGGGCCTTGCGACTTTTGGACTCATTTTGGGCTATTGGGTAATAATTGGTAAAAATAACTCCTTGGGGTATGGGCCCTACATTTTACTGAGATGGCCCTAGATAGAAATTTTAATGGTGTTATTGAGTCTAGAATATAGAATTTGGATGGTTACATTGTTCATTTGCAATTAGGATATTACAAACCAATCTCGAGCACCTGGTCAGAGTCCATTGGGACTAGCTAAACTTAGTTGGTGCCAAGTATCTGGTGTAGCCTCTTAAGCCGCCAGGGAATTTCTTAAGCGATAAACCCTTTAGTGGACCTAGAATACCTTAATGGGACTGGCGTAGCCACTCTAAAGGCCTCTTGGGCCCTTTAGTGGTAGCAGCTTAAGCGACCCTTTACTGTTTTAGTAGACCTGGCCAGATGGGGCTGGTTTTCTTTAGCAAACCTTGGGCTCTTAAGTAGTGACTACTTAATTAGTCATATATCCACTTAAGCGGCCATCATTGGTGTTATATATATTTTCATTCCCTTTTTTCTGTAACATTTTTAGTAAGTGTATCTACTATTAAAGATTTTTTTAAGCTCATAAATTGAGTGGGATTTGATTATTTGAAGATGTAATTAGTTAGGAATCATAATTGTGAGCCCGATACCTTTGAATTCCCATAGTATTTCTCTCAATTTCTCACTTCATCCTCTATTTTAAGCCAAGATTTGGCTACAATTTTGTAGCATTTTATCCTTGAGCTGCTTGGGATGTTGTGACAGTTTTAATTTTATGATTTCATAAGCAGGCCCCACGAATGATTTTTAGTTTGATTTTTGAATCAGATCATTTATTCACAATATGGGTATCATTTTTCTCAACTTGATGCTTAGACTATTTTTTTGATAGCATGGCGGCTCTCGAAGGCCTTTAAATTCAGTGACTGTTAGTCAGTGTGTAAGTTGGCTAGGCTTATCATATCTTTATATTAAGATTATTTATGGTATTAGTGTAGTTTATGCATATTTTGGGCAGGTAGTTTTATCCCAATTATCAATTTAGTATTTTACACTTTATTTAGTCAGTTAGGGTCCTATTTTACGAGATCTTAACCCCTTCAACCCCTAGAGAAGTGTAGTATCATCCTTTGGGGCTAGTATTATTACTATTAGTACCTTGAAATGGGATTGGAAATCCTTAGGCTATAATAGGTTAGTTCCCAGCCTAGATTTAGTTATTGGGACCCCCAAAGTGGGCCTCACTACCCTTTTAGATAGTATACTTGGCTTGAAGACTCTTTAGGCTTAGTTAAACTCTTGATTTACCAAATTAGGCTATTACCTTGGATTGGTTTTGACCTAGACTTTATTTCTTGCCTATTTTTTCCTTTTCCCCGAGTAGAGTAGTATTTGACTTGGATTACTCTTCCTTGACCTAGTAATTAGGGACTCGCCTTGCCTTAGCCAACTAATTTTCCCGAGATTGGTATTATTGACCTTATGGTTTAGAAATAAGCTTATAACCTTGGAGTTCTTCCCTTTAGCTAGATATGCTTATATTTTCATAAATGTATTTTAGTTCCAATTTAAGTCTAGTATAGGCTTTATTCTTACTATTATTATGAGTTATGGCATAATTTTGGCAGCAGTTGGGGTAAGGTTTTGGTACTAGTTTTATAGTTAGAATTCGCTATTTGATGGAATCTCTAGTTTTTTGTTGTGGTGTGGTTACTATGAGTTTTGGTTTGAGACTGACATCTAGTTATAATACGATCAGGATGTTCTGGTGTTGATTATGATTATTATAAGAGTACTAACTGTTGTAATGAGCTTTGTTGTACATTGTTTATGTAGCCTCTCATTTTTACCCTCTATTTTTAGTTTAAACTCGGTGTTCATTCTCTTGTTATTGTCCATAATTTATGGTTTGATCCTGACGTCTGACCTCTCATTATTACTCATTTGTACTGGTTTAAGCTCGGTACATATTTAAATAGATTTATTATGGATTGGGATTAGATCATTACCGGATATTGATTTGGCTATGATTATTTATGATTTCTACTTTAGCTACTCCTTGCATGCACCTGCCGGGTTATGGGGCTCGATAAGGTTAATTGTCTTATTTCCTATGTTTCTCCTCTTTTTTTCCTTTATTGCCCTTGCATAGCTAAGTAGATATTTAATTTTCTACCCTATTTCTTTTGACTTAGCTTACATACTTCCATTATATTTATGTTTTTACTATATTTGAGCTTAGTCCACCAATTATTCCTACTGAGTATTCATTGCTTTGTTACTTATACTGCACTTCTGCATCTTTTTCCTGATACATATCCGAGTATGAGCCATTGAAGTTGATGCTACCCTTGGGTCTTGTTGTTGATTTGGAGATGGGGTAAACTTTCCTGAGTCCGAGGTTGATCCTCCTCTATCTATTTTAGTTATAGTCTTTTGAATTCTGAGGTTATTGTATGTATGTATATTTTAGATACTGTCTAGTACTCTAATTTTTGGTTGTAGTGGCTATAGTACCGACCTTACAAGGCCTTGGGAGGGTTTTATTTGGTGTATTTTGTCCTCTTCCTTTTCCTGTATGGTTTATTATATATGAATATTTCTTCACTTCTGCTTATATTACTATTGTTGTTGGTTTTACTTCTTGTTTATTTCCATCTTGTGCCCGTTAACCCATTACTTGTCTTTCTAGTCTATGTCTTGACTTACCGACTGCTGGATTTGGGTAAGTGTTATTACGACCTTTAATACTCTGTGTCTAGAAGTTTTTGTAAATCATATTACTTCTCCCTTGATTCATACATAAAACATACGAGTGGTATAGTCGTGTGCAAGGTAGTGCGGCATAGTGGACATTTGTTATAGGTACGACTTGACCCTTAGAATTTGTCAAGTAGGGTACGAGTCATATAGAGGTAAGTCGTTAGTCTATTAGTTTAGACTCCTGATTTTCTGACCAAGCTATAAGTGGGGGGCTAAGAGTTGTATAAATATGATACTAGTCATAGGTGTGACTCGTATGTTGACCAGTATATACCCTCTTAGATTCTACCAAGATTACGAGTTGAGGGACATAGTCGTACCCTTCCATACGAGTCGTATGGTTGAGTCATAAAGACTGACGACCAATTTCTGTAAAGTTCAGCTAAGGGATTTTTGGTCTTTTCCTCACCTATGACTTCCTATCTATGACCTATAACCCTCAAAGAGGCATCATTTTCCTCTATTTCTCAATCAAATAACGAGAGTTTCTCCTCCCATCTTCAAGAACATCATGATAGGGTTTATCTCACACAAACTCATCCCTCAACTACCAAAATTCAAACTCTCTTCACAAGTCAAGAAATTCACGTATGTGGGGTTTATGAACAAGGTTATTATTTCATCCTTGTGCCCAAAGTGCATGATTTTAAGATTTAATTTACTTATTTTGAATTACAGTTCATACCCAAATAGCCATGTTCTTGAAGTATGATACTACCATGTGATTTAAAGCTTTAAGTGCATCAAGGTTTACATATATTCATTTTTGACTTATAAGATTCATATTATGATTTAAACTTCATTATCTTGACTAGGATTGTTGAGAGATTTCAAGGTAATTATTGAGCATGAAGTTTTGTTAAGAATTTCTATGAAATAAAGCATGAATTCTAAGTCCTAAGTATAAGTATTGAGTTTACAAGAGGATTATGCTCTTAAGCTCCGTTGACAAGTTTTATAACATGATTTAAATCAAAGCTTGATCCTTTGATCTAAGTATAAGATGTGAAATCTACAGATGTTCACCTTGATTATGATTTAAAGTAAAGAGAAGCATAACTGGTTTTCAGTCTATAAACCCTTATGCTATTTTAAGGTGGATTTCTTAAAGTATGAGTATATAAGTATTCTGGGAGTAGTATTTAGCACTAAAAAAGGAATACGAATAAACATTTTCTAAATTCCTAAAAACTACGAGCCAACGTAGGTTAAGCTTTTACCCAATATGGATGAAGTATAGTGATAACATAAGTTAAGGTTCTATTCCAATGACAAGGGTAGAACAGCTTTCTCCAATGTGGGTAAGACATTGGACTCCATGGTAGATCACATAGTTTATGTCGGTTAGAAGAATATCCCAAAGAAAGATTAAAAAGTAAAGATTTTAGAAACTAAGTGTCATGGCTCACAAAGTTTATTATTATGCCTTATTATGCATGTTCATGATTTTGCAGTCTTTGTTTATTTCAAGCTCAAGGTGAGTCATTTATGCTTAGCATGCATCATTTGAAAGTTTATATGAATATTTAGTTATCGTTTTACTTATGCATTCACCCCCACATACTCAGTACATTCGTAGGTACTAACCCACATATATGTCTATGTGCTACATTGTCTTATAATGCAGGTTCTGGTGCTCAATTCCAACAACACGATTGACTACGGGAATCATCACCTACATCCTTAAATTACTGAGTTCTCATAGTCCGAGGACACAGTTTATGAGACTTCTATTTGTAGATGAAAGTATTTAGTTATTTGACTTCAGTTTATGTTCGGGTCAGCTGGGGTCTGTCCCAGTGGCTCTCTAGTCAGAATTAGAGGCTTGTTAGACTGTTTATTTTTTAAGTTCAAATTTTTTGTGTAAGAATCCCAAGCTAAAGACTCTTAGTTAAGCTATGAGTTTATTTTCCTTTAGATTCTAATATGTTAGTTCACTTTTCACATTAGTTTCAAGTTAAGTAGGCTTTATGGGTTATCTTGGGACTACGTATAGTCTTGAGCACCATATGATGTTCAGGAGGTACTTTCGGGACGTTACACGACCTAATAAATTGGGTCGTGAAAACTCTTCAAATAAATATTTTGGGAATTCAAACCCACTAATTCTACCCTCATTTATGGTTTATAACAATACCTAAGGGTCAATTAACCACTTACTAGCTCTATCATGCTCAATCCATCTTCATTAATGGAGTTTTAAATCTAAAGGTCCCATCTTTATAGAATTTAAGATCTCAAACTATCAAAATTCATGTTTTAAACCACAATTTCATACTCGAAAGAGTTAATTTACAATCAAAATCAATTCTAGGTAAAATACTAATACCCATAGCTCTCCCCCACAATTTCATGAACCTAGGGTTCTAAACCACAAGAATTCTCCAATCTAATAATTCTAGAAGAAGAACGGAATAATCGATATTAAAATGGAGTAAATGTCTTACCTTAATAAAGTATTTCCACCCCAATCATGAGCAAATCACCTCTCTAGGGCTTAGGAATGAAATTTTGGAGTTTATGGATTGAAACCTGTCAACGTAAGCTTGTAAACTGTTGTTCTCGCTATAGTATGAAATTTCTGCTATAGCGACCTGAACTCGCTCGACGGCTTCAACTTTTACTTGAGAATTAAATTAATGAATGGTCGATTGTGTTGGTAAGAAGACTGAAAGATTTTTTATTTTTTGGGTATTGGGACTCATAAATCTTTATATTCTAAAAGAAGTGCTTGTTTGAATTTGACTCTAGTTTGAACATAGCCCAAAACTAAATCAGTAAGGACACTTCAACTTAAATTGGTGCTAGGGATATTGTATGATCTTAATTCATAAATAATGCAATCATATACCAAGGAATTGATCCTAACACCCATGACTAATGAGATTTGTATACCTTTACCACATATATTCTTAGTAACAATGGAATGAGACATTATATTTTTGGATTGTATTATGTTGAAGAATTTATAAGTGAAAGGTCAAACATTTATGCATTAGTTCAAGCAGTACACATTTTTTGAAAGAGGGGGATAGAGTATGTATGATAGCTACATAAAAAAAGTTGGAATATCTTATTGAGTTGAACATGAAAGACTTATTTATGTCTAAAGGTAGAGGAAATTATGTTCATAGTTATTAGAACATCTTGTTATGCGAAAAGGCAATTGCAGATGCTACATCATTAAACTGAATACCGTCGTGATCAAAATTTTATTTGCTACACCTATATAATCAAAACAATCATTATTAAAGTGAAATTAGGTAAATTAATTTTTTAGTGTTAATATAATCTAAATGAAAGAATATAATAAAATTTTAGGAATAAAATCATTCTGATTTCCTTTCAAACAATTGGTAATCTTGTCTAAAATCACTACCAAAGACAACAACTTTATCACCTAAGATTTGTTTTTAACCAACGAGGACCCAAAGGCCCATATATTAAAAAAAAGGCTTGTAAAAAATCGTGCCCAAAAGTGACCTGGTCCTAAATAAGCAATAAAGAAGCAAACAAATGATAAATAGGAAAGTAAACTAATTGACCCTCAGTTGAATGTCTGTGGAGATGAATTTCTTGAAAAACTTTCATCCTATTCCCCCAGATCTTCCATATCTATCGTTGCCGCTATTAATGACTGCCAATGGAGTCTTGAGTGCCATCAACTATATGATTCATCAATTGTAAAAAGTCAATAACTAAGGGAATGGAAAGATTTCTTGTATCTCAAGCTTACATATGATCTCAAATTAATCCACCACAGGTGCAAATCCTCTTCCCATAAACTCAATGAAACTAAAGTTACCATTTTTGATTTGATTTATATACCACATAGAAAGAGTACATTTGTGCCTAACAGATTTTCAAAAGTAGATCAAATGTCTCAATCATTTTATTGTCGTCAACACTTCATCCAAGAAAAAAATAACATATCGAATCAAACATAAAAGTGAACTTTGGCATCTCAAATTAAATAGGCAAGTGATCTTTCTTTGCTAATATTGTAACTAAAGTTTTCATCAATATCAATTGAATAAAATGAGAATGAGTTGTATGGCCACTGTACAGGATAGAAGCCACAACTTCAAATGTTAATGTCTCTAAAGTAATGAATTCTTTAGATCACACTATTGTCATGACCAAATACGTTATGAGTGGCAGCCACACTAACGATTCGATGGGAGAATCATCTAACCCCCAAACCATCAAACCCAACATTTAGCCAAAATAATCCAAGTAACCATTTTCATTAAGTAAAATAATGTCTCCAATATTCTAAATGAAAACAAACGCGGAATATACAAATACTTAAAAAACTCTAGAACCTGAAAAATGTTATGCCCAATGCTACAATTTTCAAACAAAGGGGTTCAATCCAAAAACAACTAGAAGTATCCAAGTCTAAAACCATAATCCAAATAATAAGTGAATAGCTCATTGTATCCCAATAGATGTAGCTCATCATTTGTCAAGACCCAAGCCTGACGTGAGTGGTACCCACACTAAACTTCCAGTGGGAGAACCAACTAGTCTCAAAAACCAATCAATACTAAGGAAAAAATAGGCAACTAAACCATCCTCGTTGATAAAAGCTAATAACCCATATTTAAACAAAGAGTAAAGATAACATGATTTATAAATAAAACCATCCCTAGAACCTGAAAATCATCATACCAAAACACTAGTAAGTGTCAAATAGTGGGGACGTAACCCCAAAACCTAATGTAATATACGAGTTTGAAACAAATAGTCCAAAAAATAGTAGATGAACCCATATTAGCCCGACATATGTAGGTCACCTTTTAGTTTAGATATGATTTGTAATCATAGCTGATGTCACAAAATAGTTGTTGGACTATGCTATGCATTCAACTAAAAGAAGAGCATGTGTAGTATCAGTATATAAGAAACAACAGTGTGCCAGTAGGGCCATCAGCCACCCCAAAATGAGAAATATGGTCACATAATAAAAATGTAGTACAATAAGACAACTATGGTCCCAATCATGCAACTCTACTCCAAGTTCATAACACTTAGCCTTGTAACAAATACAACATGAATTTCAATTAATAAGTCAATAAGGATAAAAAGTCAAGTTAAGCTATGACCATTAACAAGACTTCAAGTCAAAACCATGACTAAATAATAATACAAATCATATCCCAACTACACATGTAACAGAGTTAACTCATAACTTGAAATTAATATATGATAGCACCCAAACGCACACGTAAGTGTAAGTGGTTTATCAAGTAGTAAAAATCCTTCAAGATAGCCAAATGTCGATCCCACAGGAACTTGATCCAACAACGATTCAATTCTAGTTTATAGTTTAGATGCAGTTGATGCCAGAGTAATCAAAAGATAGTTTGGAAATTTTAAATTAAACTTAAAATAAACAGTGCGTAAAAGTAAAGTCTTAAAATAATCAATGGAGTAAGCCCAGGGTTAAAGCAGTTTAAACAATCATACTATGTTATTGAACTTCATTCGTTAACTTGCTTATCTTGGTTGTTGATTCATAGGGTTAATTGCATGATTATGGTCTCTCGACCTCTAACTGTTTACCTAACTTGAACATTACAACTACATCATTGAGCGGGAGTGTAATAGTCCAATTAAGTTCTTTAAGCTATCATCCTACGTGTGAATTAAGTAAGGTTTCTAGGTACATACCTGTCCTATATGCTAATTCAAATTCCTTATTTTATAAAGAATAAGCACCATACTTGTTTCATTACAATATTCTATCTCTTTATTCCCTCTCCTGAGATCAAAAGGGTGATAATAGATGTATTCTAAGGGTTATCAATCCTTACAATAATTAAAACCAAAATAACCAAACGACCAGTAATGATAAACAACTCAAACGAAATTAATTTAAAACAATAATACTCATGTTCTTGTCTTTCACCCTGTAAAGGGAGTTTCTAGCCACTCATAGCCATAATCAACATCCAAATAATTGTATGAATGATTAAAACCATAAAGAAACTAAAAAAATCAAGAATGTAAAATCTAAAATAAAGTTGTGGTAGACTCCAATGTTGTCCAAGATAATCTAGGTGTTCCAAGATGCTTAAAACGTGATTTAGCACATTATATTTATAGTAGACAAGTCATAAACCGGATGGGATTAGGTTTCCATGCTATCCTTTTACAGTTGGGCATAGTTTTTCCTCTTTTAATCATCATCATGTCGCTCTAGGTGTCTCATTGCTATAAGCCCGCGATGCGTCATAATCGCATTGAGTTACTGGAATTGCCAATTATTATTTTGACCATTGGCACGACGCACCATCCCTTCCATTGCTATAATCACCATATCATGGTGACATGCTCTAGGACATCCTCTCTCACCATGTTTCATCTCATGCTTTCGTGGTTCACTCCAAGCCTTTGTGTGATATTTCCACATGATTTCCAGCCTTTATATCATCAATATACCACCATGTTCAGCTCACAAAGCTTCCTGCAGAAGTATACACCACAGATTATAGATATTAACAACACAATACCCACAACAATGGACTAGAAAACAATCTAAAACTCGGCTAATTCACATTGATCTTGAACTTATTGTTTCAACTCTTGACTTAATCAAATCGAACTTTGCACATTACCTTTAAGTTATTTCCCATATAAATACACAATAATGACTTTAGGAACTCATTATGACAAAATAATCCAACGCGATAGACTAGATAAGCACATAGCTCAAGCTAGTAACACTAGTTTTCTCGGTTGACCTTTAAATGCTCAAATTGAACCCAAACTTGTGTGAAAACCTCTTTAAACATTGTAAGTACATACTAGGACACTTAGATGCACCTTTATATCATTATCACCACACATAGCATATAAATCATCCTCAAAACAAGGTTTAAAAGGGTAGAATAGCAATGCTAGAATGCATAAATACACCCAACATCACCACCCCACACTTAAAGCCTTGTTCTTCCTTGAACAACCCTTAACTATAAGCATCATGAGCTGAAGAAAATCCACAATTATACTACAAGAAAAACACTCAAGCTAGTACTATAATGACTACACGGAATGTAAGTTTCTACACTAAGAATGTTATATACATATTTGACAGCTCAAGAATACTACTTCAAAACATCTTAGCCTCAAGAATTGACTCCACAAGTGGCAAAATCATGCATATTAATCAATCAAATACATCACATAAATCACCCACATTCATCAAAGCATGTTCCCTCTCAATATGAGAGTTACCCAAAATTACTCACAATAATGTAATGCATAACACAATGGGTGCAAGAATCAAGTTTCGCTCACTCTCATAAGGAATTCACAAGTTAAACATAATGAACCATAGACTTGCCATTATTGTAGTACTCCACTAATATCAAAATGTTAAGCTTAGGATCAAATAGGTCTTTTTCGGGTTATAATATAGGCTAAGGGACGGGTAGGAACTATTTTGGAATAGTGACTATTTTCCCTAAGCGCTTTAATGCACTACATTATGCAATTAAGACCACTCTTCAACAACCAAATTACACCACTTTTGTCTACCCCATTCTTTTGTTTTCACCCCATTTCATTAAGCTCATTTACATACACTATGGTGGGAGGATTCTATGCACAACTCATTCAACTTTAACAAAGTTTTATTCTTGTCATTACTCAACTCCTCACCACAACACATAAAAATTCTTTTGAATACTAGTAACTATCACTTTGGGGCTTCAATTTCACATCTTTCTTCTTTAATTTCATACTCCTAACTCGATTGATTTTTCATTAAAGCACCTGTAAGCTTCTTGGATGAAATTATGGTCTATCAAAGAAAGGATTCGACTATAATTAAGGCTGCCAAAGAAAAAGCTAAAGGCTCAATGGGGATTACTAGGATTATGCACAAAGGCAGGTCAAATAGAAGGTAAAAAACAAGGCTATTAAAGAAATGCCTAAATCATCTCCTACACCCACACTCTTTATTTCGCTTTATACACACAACAGAAAAGCTCTAGACATCACATGCAACAAGGAATATACAATATCTCACACTCACCTAGCACATGTCTAACTCACATAGAATCATCATAGACTCAATCAAACAACAACATAAATTCGACTTTAAGACAACAAGTACAAGAGTCATAATCATAAGCCTAAGTGTCTCAAAAGTAGAAATTCGCACAATTCAACATACTTATACAACTAAAACAGTTGCACCATGTAATAAAAAATAGCACCAACAAGAATATTTTACACAACAATTTTTATATTGAGCCCAAAATTAGGAGGGAATTTTTCCATTAACTCCTCACTTAAAAAATCTACTTTGTCCTCAAAGTGAACTTAAAAGTAAGAGATAGAAATACTCCATGAGGCCTCTAGGCCTAGCTAGTAGCATCTTTATATATCAAGGAGGTTTAGGGACCCAAAACTTTGTTTTTGCCATGCTCCTTAGCTCAGGTTTTTGGTACTCAGACTTTCCATTAACCTGTGATTCAATCAAAAACAAAAAATACGTGCAATAAAAACTAAAAAGTGATAAATAAAACTTACCTACTTAACTTGGGTTGCCTTCCAAGCAGTGCCTGATTTAGTGCCGCGGTACGACCCAACTATGACTTAGTCATTCTCTTTCCTTCTCTTTCTCACACTTGGTTTTTATTTTCTTCTTTTTTCATTCCTATTGAGTGTAAACTCTCAAGGGAAGTCAATTTTTTAACTTTAGCCTTTTAAGGCTCACCAATTTGTATTATGTCAAGCTATGGTGGTTGTGGCTTAGGCAGCTCAATGAGTTAGTCCGAAGAGGTCTTTGGCGGACTACCCCCATACTTATCCCCTTAAATTATAGTAATTATGTACAAGTCCTTGTAGAGGGATAGTGTGTTAAGTGCTCTGTAAACTTTAAATACCGGCTCATTATCCTCCAACCTCATTATAAGCGTACCTTCTCTAATATCAATCAAAGCTCCTCCAATTGTGTAACGACTCAATTTTCTAGAACCAAAATGTCACATGGTGTTCATGATCTCGAAGGACCACAAGCCAACCCTCTACTAATATCTGTACTTGAACACTGCATAATATAGATAATAAATGCAAAAACTAGCCACAAGTTTAAAACATCTAAAAATACTCAAAATTGAAAACTGAATACTGATATATCTGTCCGAAAAGCCTCTAAACTATCTAAACTTTGGAGTTGCTGGAACATGTCCCCAACTAGCTCTATCTACTAAAATTAAACCAAATCTGATACGATAATAAAAATAAGGATCATCTTCGACTAAAAAGGACTCACTGCTATGTCTACTGCTGCTGAATAGGACTAAGCTACTAAGGGTACTCTGGATCTCGTGCCTCTGAACCTATGGTATCAAATAAAATACCATAACACAAATGAGTCAGTACGGGAATGTACCAAGTATGAAGACGAGGTAAGGCTAAATACAAGGGCTTATACATGAACAATTACTTAACTGAATAATCATGAGAGTACTGAATGAGAACACATGGATGAATGCATGAACCATAACTGAAATCATCATGACTCAAAATACTAAAACTTGGATACAACTTTACTACCATCAGAACACACTACTAATGCCTGAGATACTGAACACTGAGTTATCTGATATTGATAACTGAGTACTAGAGTTGAGATCAATTTTATCTAGCGATTGATCTCAAAAACTGATGATACTGAAACTGATTAACTGAATCTACTCATATCAATGACTGAATTTTGAGCTTTCTACTCTCAGCTGACTGCATCGAAGATCAAACCTCTCTAATAGATGATTTTGGAATCTACTATCAATGATAAGAAATGATTATATCCGAATCTGACAACAACAATACTCAACTAAATTTGAGACTAAGATTAAGCCTATCTGATAGGTGATCTCTAGATATGATAACAAGAATACTCAACTGAATCTGAGACTGAGATCAAGCCTATCTGATGAGTGATCTCTATATTTGATAACAAAAATACTCAACTAAATCTGAGACTGAGATCAAGCCTATCTGATGGGTGATCTCTAGATCTGATAATAAGAATACTCAACTGAATTTGAGACTAAGATCAAGCCTATCTGATGGGCGATCTCTAGATCTGATAATAAGAATACTCAACTGAATCTGAGACTGAGATCAAGCCTATCTAACAGGTGATATCAGGATCTGATAATGAGATTACTCAACTAAATATGAGACTGAGATCAAGCCTATTTGATGGGTGATCTCTAGATTTGATAATAAGAATACTCAACTAAATATGAGACTGAGATTAAGCATATCTGATGGGTGATCTCTAGATCTAATAGTGAATAACTTTATATGGGACTAAGCCTATCTGATGGGTGGTTCATGAATCAATGGAACTATCTTAGTTCCTCACTGAGATAGATAACTGTAGTCCTAATTTCTGAAGATTGATACTGAAACTGTAACTGTAGAAAGTAGTCACTTAATTGACATGCCCCGAATCTCAATTGGTGGGGTCCAACCTGTAACCTCATTTGGAAGGGTGTCAATACCGTGCCATGGGTAAAGACCTCTCTGGTCAGGACTATCTAACGGGTGAACCTCACAGGAAGTCAAGCCTAAGGCATATAATAGTCAAGCCTATCTGACGGGTGACCAGCCTTTCCTGATGGGTGACTCCTGTATCCTGCACTGGCTATACAGTTCTAGAGTTTAGGGATTGCTCCTAATGACTCTACCTTTCTGACTGGGAGCTACCATCCCTTCCCTTGCTTGGTGCTAGCTCTTAATCCCAACTGAAAGACTCTCAACTGATTCTTAACTGAACATAAACTAAGCTAAATCTGATACTGATCATATTTCTCGAATGATCTGACTGAGTTAAGCTGAATTGATATGGTTTCATATTTGATAGAACACTACTAAATCTCGTTATCTAACTGAACGACACTGAACTCAGGATAGATTACTCGAATACTACTGAGGATTGAACTAGACACTTGAATACTACTAGATTTGAGCTGAGTATAGAACTGAGGCTAGATTACTAGCGGTACTAAGACTATGAAGATTACTGAGATTACTTAAGTTCTGTATCGGTCTGAGAGTACAGAGTTCTATAAATCACTGAGTTCTAAGAGTCGTGTCTTGACTAAGATTATCAAGAAAACTGACACGGGCTCTAGACTACAACTAATTTATCGGGTATAAATACCCCCAGGACTGTATAACATAAAAGTAAAACATAACGATTCTTGAATTATCAAGACCATGGAAATTCATTCACCATCATAATCACTAAGGCATCACTTAAGCATTTAGGAATCCTAAACACGTAATAACATAAGATGGACATGCTATTGGATCATACTCCATTTAATAAGGCCTTGCATAAAGCACTTCACACATATTTAAGTCTTGGCATGTATCAAAGAACACATAATTGGGGAACTTCATGCTATCATGTTACAATTTATTAGCTAAGGCTTTTCAAAAAACACTTGGCATGCATGGGCTTACACACAATTGGGGATTTCTAGTCAATATGCTATAATGGCTCTAATTCAATCACATAAGTATTTTATCAAACATATGGAAAGCATGCTTTTCTTATTTAACAATTTCTTTACTTAATTGACATGAACACATCACTTAACAAGAAATTTGAAGAGGGTTTGTCATGAATATCACATGGGTATCACATACTAGGGTTAAAGCTTAAAGACCTTATAAACAAACACGAATCATAACTGAATAATAGCATGAACATTAATTTCAACTCACATGAATCATGAAAACTCATAAACATAAAAGCTTTGATATTTAGAAAAGGGTTCTTGAGCTTCTTGGATGAAAGGGACCCAAGACTCAATATCTGCATACCTTAGAGAAACCCTTTCTTGAAGTTCTTGGAGAGATTCTTGATTTCTCTTGATTTTTCTTGAAGAAGAATGAAGGGTTTTGACTTTGTAGAAACCCTAGTTTTTTATGTTGAAGATGAGAAATAAAGTTGTAAGCCTTGATAAGATATAAATAGAGGCTAAAAAGAGTGGGAAAAACAACAAAAATCTCTTTTAAAATCAAGTTAAAAATGCTGAACGGGGGCTATGACGGTCGAAGCGATGGTCTGTCGCTCTGTCTGACGGTCCTTTGGATCGTCCATCGCACATTGGCTTAGAAAAAAATACGCTATCTTAAGGTGACATTCGAAGTGAAGATTTGTCATAAACCCAACAGTCTGTTGGACCGTCCGTCGCACGCTGGCCAAGATGAGGTCGCACTGCCTCAGCGCGACAATCCATCGCAGCCTCGATGGTCCGTTATCCTGGCCATCGCACTTGGGTATCACTGCCTTGGTTAGAACGGGCGGATATATGGTGCGTGGTAAGCTCGATGGTCCATCAACCTGGCCGTCGCACCTGAGCAATTTTGATTGCTTTCAGTAAAATGGCCATAAATTCCTCGTTTGATGTCGGATTTTGACAAAATTGGTATCGATGGAAAGATTATTCAATGATATACTGGGAATACACTTCTAAATCTTTTTGGGCTGGATTAACACTCCACTAAACATGCTCTAAGGCTCAGACTATAAGAGTAATTTGCGGGGTCTTACAAGTTGTCGAGAATGGATGCCCTAAAATGATTGGTACCTGTTCGTTTGCCTAAAAATCTAAAATAATAAAGTCAGCAGGAATAACAAATTTACCAACTTTTTTTAGGACATCTTCAATAATTTCTTCTGGGTGAGCAATGATCCAATTTGCCAATTGCAGTAGCACAGGGCTTGGTCTAGGCTTCCCTAAGTTCAAAGTGTTTAACAAGGGGAGGGGCATCAAGTTTACACTTTCCCCTAAGTCACTCAATGGATAAACTAATTTACTATTACAAATTTGAATAGGGAGAGTAAGCTTCCCTAGAAACTTTAGTTTGTTGGGATTTTCTATGTCACCACAGAGCTACACTCCTCAGTGAGTGTTATCACCTCCACATCCAGTAGTTTTACCTTATTAGCAAACACATCCCTTAAGTACTTAGCGTACTCGGGCATACCCTACAAAATATCTAACAAATATAAATTAAGATGAACCTCTCTAAACGTGTCAAAGTACTTCTTAAAATACGCATCCTCCTTTGCTTTTCTGTGCTTGTGTGGGAAAGAAAGTTGTGACATCTACTTCTCCACCTCTACAATGATTTTTTCTTTTGATTACTCAGATTTTCTCAAATTTTTAGCAACTTTTTAGGATACCTGTGGGGGAGTCAAATGTTCATCTACCTCCTTAGTTGCCTTTGGAGGTTCTTCGTTGAGCTCTTTATCACTCCTCAAAGAGATTGCCATTACTTGTTTTAAATTTTCTATATTTGCTAGGAAGACACCTTGACGTCTGGTATTCAGTATCTGTTGTAACTGCCCCAACTATAATTTTAAGCTTTTTGTGGCTGCTTGCTAATTCTTTAATTCTTCCTGTTGAATTTTCATATCCATAGCCATTTGTGCTTGACCAGCTAAGAGTTATTTTATTATCTCCTCCACGTTGCTAGTTGATTGATTTGGTAGAGCCTATTGCTGTAGGGAGTTCCATTTTTGAATTGGTGGCTGAGTCTGCCACTTCATGTTGTAGGCGTTACCATAATTAGGCCTTTAAACATTACCTATATAAATTATTGATTCTAGATTTATAGCATACATAGCTGCTGAATGGCCACTGTACCGCAAACTTCACACCAACTTGCAACCTATTGAATTCCATTGGCTGTGGTTGCAAATTGTGATACTCCCAAGTTCAAATTGCTTATTTGATTTTGCAATGCAGAGATCTGAGTAGATATAGTAGTAAATTGGTCAACCTCCAATACACCTGTAATTCTTATTGTAGAGCTCCTCGAGTCTGAATGCCACTCAAGATCCCATTGATCTATGCAGTTCAATAAAGTGTATAACTCATCATATGTCATCTCAAGAGCTTGACCACCTGCAGCTGAATCTAACAAAATTTTTGTATTGTGGTCAAGAGCCTAAACAAAAGTATGAGCAAGTACCTCATTGGACTTTTGATGGTGTGGACATCCCCGAAGAAATTCTTTGAAGTACTCCCAAGAATAATAAAGATTCTTGTCTGGCTTCTATATGAAGCACACTATCTTACTACGAAGTCTTGCAGTCTTACCAGTAGGGAAAAATCGGATAAGGAATTTTCGAGCCATGTCGTCCCATGATGTGATTGAATTTTTTGGCTCCGTATTCAACCACTTTTTTGCTTCCCTAAACAGTGAAAAGGGGAATAACGTCATCTTTACATAATCTACATTCACCCCGTAGGAATGAATATGTCACTAATTTCAAGGAAATTCCGTAAGTGGACCTGTGGATCTTCATGTGAAAGCCCCGTGAACTGTCCACTGCTAATCATAAGCTGTACCATATTTTGTTTTAGCTCAAAATTGCCTCCAGCTGCCGACTTTTGAAATAAAGAGGTAAAATTTATTGAAAGTGGGATAGATTGCGTACATTCTACCCTTCCAGACCCTACTTGGTGGGAATACACTGAGTTTATTATTGTTGTTGTTGTTGGATTGGCACTTCCTTAACTGTCCTATGGGTTACTGGTTCTTCAACCATTAGAGCAGGATATTTTTTATCTTCTGCGAGTTGAGGAATATGGAGGAAAAGGACACCTTCTCTTCTGCGTTGATGGAAAAGTTGCTCAGGTTAAGAGCTTAGTTCAACCAAGTCCTGATCCCTTGCCAGCTTAGTACTTTGTAAACATGTATCCTGCAAATACAAAAACAAGACCAAGCGTAAAAACACCAAAGTAATCTAAAAGTAAAACTAAGAATAAAATAGTTGCCAAATTACAAGTCCCCTGCAATAGCTCCAAAAAGTTGACAGGGTCCAAGGGCACACACAAGTGTATGTGGTTTATCAAGTAGTAAAGTGAACTTCAAGAAAGCCGATTATCGATCCCATAGGGACTTGATCCAAAAATGATTCATTTCTAGTTTATAGTTTATATTCAATTGATGCCAGAGTAACCAAAAGATAGTTTTGAAATTTTAAATTAAACTTTAAGCAAACAGTGCGTAAAAGTGAAGTCTTGAACAATCAATGGAGTAAGCCCAGGGTTAAGGCACTTTGAACAATCCTACTATGTTATTAAACTTCATTCGTTAACTTGTTTATCTTGATTGTTGATTAATATGGTTAATTGCATAATCATGGTCTCCCGGCCTCTAACCGATTACCTAACTTGAACATTACAACTACATTATTAAGCGAGAATGTAATAGTCCAATTAAGTTCTTTAAGCTATCATCCTATGTGTGAATCAAGTAAGGCTTCTAGGTACATCCCTATCCTAGATGCTAATTCAAATTCCTTATTTCATAAAAGAATAAGAACCATACTTTGTTCATCCCATGTTCTATCTCCCTAATCCCTCTCTCGAGATCTCAAGGGTGACAATAGATGTATTCTAAGGGTGATTAATCCTTAAAATAATTAAAACAAGAGTAAACAAACAACCAATACTAATAATCAACTCAAACAAAATTAATTCAAAATAATAGTACTCATGTTATTGGCTTTAACCTCGGAAAGGGAATTTCTAGCTACTCATAGCCATAATCAACATCCAAATAATTGTATGAATGACTAAAACTTTAAAGAAACTAAAAAAATCAAGAATGTAAAACCAAAAAAGAAGTTGTGGTAGTCTCCAATGTTGTCCAAGATGATCTAGGTGTTCCAAGTTGTTTAAAATGTGATTTAACACGTTATATTTATAGTAGGCAAGTCATAAACCGAATGGGATTAGGTTTCCACGCTATCCTTTTACAGCTAGACATAGTTTTTCCACTTTTAATCATCATCATCTCGCGCTAGGTGTCTCATTGCTATAAGCCCGTGATGTGGCATAATTGCATTGAGTTACTGTAATTAAAAATTGCTTTCTTGACCGTTGACGTGAAGTTCCAGCCCTTCCATCGCTATAATCACCATGTTGCAGTGACATGCTCCACGACATCCCCTCTCGTCATGTTTCGTCTCATGATTTTGTGTTTCATTCCAAGCCTTTGTGTTATGTTTCCACATGATTTCCATTCTTTATATCATCAATATACCACCATTTTCATCTCACCAAGCTTCCTACATAGACACACACCACAAATTAGAGATCTTAACAACATAATACCCACGATGATGGACTAGAAAGCTAGCTAAGACTAGGCTAATTTACATTGATCTTCAACTCATTGTTATGACTCTTGACTTAATACAATAGAAATTTACACCTTAAATTCAAGTTGTTTCCCATATAAATACACAATATTGACCTTAGGAACTCTTTAGAACAAAAGAATCCAACATGATAGACTAGACAAGCATATAGCTCAAGCTAGTAACACTAGTCTTCTTGGTTGACCTTTAAATGCTCAAATTGGACCCAAACTTGTGTGAAAACCTCTTTAAACATTGTAAGTACATTCATGGACACTTTGATGCACATTTATATCATTATAACCACATATAGAAATAGAATTATCCTCAAAACAAGGCTAAAAAGGGATAGAATAGCAACTCTAGAATGCATTTATACACCCAACATCAATATACATCCCAATTTAAATAAAGAAACCACCTTTAGTATTTAAGCACATAAACCCACTTAGCTTAAAGAACCAACATAATTATGACAAAACATAAGCCCGGTTAACTTAAGAAACTAATAAAATCAAGAAAATACATAATCCCTATTTCACTCAAGAAGCCGTCACACTCACCAAATACCTGTACAGACATGCTAAGGGTCTTATTGTCACCTTTGGCCATGAATTGCAGGGGACAAACTCTTGTCCATGTACCTAATCCTAGGCATCAGTTGTATGCCAACCTTATATCAACCATTCATATAGAGATATCTAAATACAGGTACGTTCCACAATAATGACAGATATCACAACAATCACCATCATAATAGTAATAAAAATAACTCTTGTTAAAGCCAACAATCTTTTATTTAGTCATTTCATATGATTAACACTTAGTATAAAAGTTTTTATTTAGTCATTGTATGTGATTAACACTTAGGATATCAAACAACCATTCATATTCATTGAACATGTATTGTACAAGCAATACTAAAAAATAGTTAACATGCATACATAACACAAGTTGGGTTTAACTACATTTAGACCATACCTACCTCAATCCAGCTTGTACCACTCAATTAAGACTAAACTTTTCCTTTCCATGCAATTTCTACTTGATCATGGTCTCAAAATATGAACACAACATATAATCAACCAAATGCCATACCATATCAAGGAGTATCAAAAAATCCCGAACTCCAAGACCAATTTAATGATCATTCCGTCCCTCTACGTTTTAGGGTTTTCTATCATATTTCACCTTAAACCTGCCAATTTCTTGATTACCATAGTGAATTAATATCATGCAAGTATAAATTAATGATTAACAACTAAAACTCAAAAGATTTACACCTAATTTACCTCCTTGCGCCATAAAAACTACTAATATATGTGTAAACCCTTCCCAAAATTCATAAACTATTGATTCTATGGTTAATTAACTAAAAGGACTAGTTAATGAGAATGAAATACTTACCTTTACGAAAAACTTGATGGAAAACTGATGAAAATTTCACAAATCGCCTACACCCTTCCCTCAAATAAGTTTAGAATAATAACTATTTTAGGGATATTTTGTATTTACAACGACTTACCTCGCTATAGTTTCCCGATCCCTCTATAGAGACATTACCTACTATAGCTGAATTGATCGCCTTTGACTTCTGCTATAGTTAGTTTTCTGCTATAGTGAAGTCACTATAGTGACACGCCACCCACTCTAGTGACACGCCACTTACTCTAGTTAAAAATAGTGAGGAAAAATCGCAAAAATCTTTCTAGATTAGCCTTTTCACGACACGTCCTCAACCATGACATATTTTACTAACCCCTTTTTGTTAGGTTATATATTGAGAGTTTTACTCAACCATATTCACTTCTAAAAAGCTCTACAAATTCCTTATCGTGTTAGATAAAATAAAATCAATCTAAACTTAATAACATTTACCCAATGTATTCCCATAGTGACCTTGACCATACCTCGCACAAGTTTTATTTGAAGCTAGCCTAGACTGAAATTTTAAACTTCCGATTCAGGAATGAGTTAGCCTAAAATTTTTGTTCGATTAACTCGCCCGTAACAACTGAAAGGATTTGTACAACAGATACTAATTTCTCTATTATTAAGGAAAAGTGCGCTAAGTAAGAAAATAAATAATACTTTTATCCTCAAATAAATGAAGGTAGTTGTACAGTAACATCATAGATTTTTGCCTCTAAAATTTTTTATTTTTAAGTTTACTGCCATGGCACGACTTTGGTAATGAGTTGTAAAGACTATATATGAGTTATATAGTGTCATACATAAAAAAAAACAATATAGGTTGACCAAGGTTCTATCCTGATCACGACTCAAACCTAATAAGTCGCAAGGAGTGGTCACAAGTCATAGTGTATGACTCATGACCAAACCAGTGTAGGGGCCCAAGTCATTGTTGTGATTATGACTAGGACCAAGTCATAAGTCGTAGTGTATGAATCACTACTCAAACCTAATGAGGCATAACTTATAAGGTTAACAGTATGGAAGACCCATGTATCTACTCAGACTATGATTTGTGGTGATGACTCATAACCAGACGTCACGAGTTGTGAAGTCACTCGTAGTCACTAGCAACTATTTTTATTGTGCCTTAATTGGGGGCACCTTAGTCATTTCAACATTTTTTCAATTATGAGCCACGAGTTAAAAACACATTGGGGTCCTATTATCGCCCATAAATAAATCAAAAACAATCTTTCTTCTCTCTCAAATTCCTAAGTCAAGAATAACTTGGGTTTCTCAAGGTTGGTCATCTAGGGCTCAAATATTAGTTTTTCCTCCATAACTTTTGATATCTTAGGCATGTAATCACGTCTCTTAAACTTGTTTTCTCTAAAGGCATGGGTTTCATTATTTTTCATATGTATCTAAATATGGAATTGATTTTGGTTGAGGGTTGAGGGATGATGGTTACTTGAATTGGATTTTCATGGCTATAATTCATTTAGTCATGCTTTATCTATGTATTTTAAAATTGTTGGGGTGCATAGGTATGGTGAATGGAATAGGGATGAAGGGATTCCCCTAATTTGATAATTTTGATTTTGAATTTGGTTTTAGGAATTTGTGTTCCCACAACCCACTTGCATAGTTGGCTTTGAAATATAATTAATCATATAATTTAGCTTACCTCTCTAAACTATTTCATTGCATAAATGGTTAAACAAATAAAAATAGTTTTGGAAAGGCCTTCTTGGCCATGTGTTGAATTAATATAAACTATAGGGATCGAGATATTCCCCTAAGTTGATTTTTATAAACTGAGGGGGTTAAGGCATCCCCCCAAATTTGACTTTAATCATGGGGGTCAGAGCATTCCTCTAAGGTGATGAATAATTAGAATGGCATAATGATATTAGCTTGCAAGGGTAGTTGGTATGAAGATACCAGTGGTATATGTTGTGATGGATGATTCTTTGTTCATAAATGGGAATGTGTAAATATTTTTATTGGGCATAAAGGGGATTATGTAGCTTGTCCATGAATGTGGAGGTCCTGAGGGACTAATATTGGAAACCCATATTTACCAGCACGGGGGTTTGTGTTATTGACCATGTGCATGTTCCACACTTTATACATATATTTGTATCCTAAATAGACATGGGGTTGGGGCTCACGCGTGTTGGGTCCCTTCGATTGGGGGAGCCGGAGCTAAATATTGTTGGGTGTTTTTTTACGATTAATAATACACAATCCTGGATAATGTTTTAAATCTCATGTTAAGCCTTGTTCCCAATCCTGATATTATGTATTATATGTATGTACACTGTGTCCATGTGATTTTACATGCTAGCACTCACCTCGCTAACCATCCTTGGATGTTGTATCCCAAGCGATGCAGGGTCTGGAGATATTTTTGTTCCTTTGCATAGTGATAGGTGATTTTGGTTCGTTCACTAGTCTATCTTGAAGTGGTGATCTTCCATTCTCTAAAAGGCCTAATATTTTAAGGCATTGTTTTGTTTATGCCTGGACTACCTTTTTGTTTTTAGTTTTAGCTATGGTGGGAGGCATATCTCAACTTTGATTATTCTTGGTTATTTAGAGGCTTTATGAATTACTGTGTATTGGGATAGTTGTTGAAGTTCTTATATTTCTTTTGAGTTAGTTGATTTATTTTTATTGTTATATGTTTTGAACTCAACTCTATCTTTTTATATGTTTGAAATTTATCCGCTGCTAGTTGCACTATATCTTTTTAACTAGGCAAAGGGGGTGGTTTCTAGTCCTCGGCATGCTTAAGATACCTATCATGGCCAGGCCCTGGTTCAGGTTGTGACAAGCTTGGTATCCGAGCGTAGGTTCATGGTTATTGGGTGTCCACAATGTCGTGTCAAGTAAAGTATATTTTATGGATAGGTAATGCACCACATTTATACGGGAGAGGTTATGAGGCATTTAACAATGTTTTCCTTTCTTGTGATCTATTTTTGGGTTTTAGAGTCTAGTGCATTGAAATATCCTTTAATTCCATTTGTTCATATTTTAGATTATGCCTCCCCAAAGATCTGATGCTTATGGAAACTTCTCTATCCCAACTAAGGACAATGTAGATAGAACTTTTTCTACTTATAGAGGGCAGAATTGGTCTAGGGTCCCTGCTCCTGATTTCCCTCATGGAGTTTCACTAGTCCCTACCAGTACTCCTCAAGCTTCTTGGCCTGATGATGTTCATGCCTCTTTTCCTTAAGGAGACATTTCTAATGTCAAGTTTTATCTATCTATTCATCTACTGACCTAATTGGTGACTTCTCAATCTCTCTAGCTTGACTATATTGGTTTTGTTACTCCATCTTCTGAGGTTACTATAGTTGGCCATTTTATGAGATTAAATCCTCCGACCTTTACCAACTCTAAGGTTGAGGAGAATCCGAAAGGGTTTGTCTATGAAATAGAGAAAATATTTAGAGTGATATATGCTACTGATATATAGGGTATGGAGTTTATTGTATATCAATTGAAGGATGTAATATATCAGTGGTATGAGAAATAAGAGTAATTAAGGAGTGATGATGTTGAATAGGCTATGTGGGTGGAGTTTTTTGGTGCTTTCCTTGATTATTTCATTTCTCAGGAGTTGAGAAAGCCTAAAGTTGAGAAGTTTGTGAGTTTGAAGTAGGGAAGGATGTCTGTAAAGGAATATACCTTGAAGTTCCATCAGTTATCTTATTATGCTCCAGAGTTGGTGTCTAGCAGGAGGGCTAGGATGAGGAAGTTTACTTTGGGTTTGTCTCAGGACTTGGTTTTGGAATATAAGGTGGCTATGTTGAAAAATGATACGGTCATATCTAGGGTGGTGGTTTATATGCAACAAGTTGAGAATGAGAAGAAGAAATAAGTTGAAAAGGGAGAGAGGCAAAAGAAGAAGATCAAATACTCAGAGTAGGGTGGAGGCCAGATAAATGGTAGTAGAGATAGTTGGCAGTGGGGTAAGAAGAGGACTTGGGGAAACTCGAGTTCATATTCTACTATTGGTGCTCCTTATCCTAAGTTATCTGGTGATCATCACTTTCAAACTAACATCGGGTTTAGGGAACAAGGTGCCCAGTCCCAGGCTAGTAGAACTTAGGCAACCCCATCTTATCCTTCTTGCAAATTCTATGGACAGTTGCACCGTGGTTATTATTATGAAGAGAGATATCTGTGTTTTAAATACGGCTAGTCTGGTCATACTCAGAGGAACTGTCCATCAGCAAATATTGCTATTGGAGAAAATAAGGTTCCAGTTGCTATCTCTTCAGCTCCTACGCCAAAGGGTGCAACTTCTAGTACCTACACTGCTCGAAACCTTCCTTATGCTCTTGCCACCCATCAAGAATCCTAGGTATCTCCTAATGTTTTTACTGGTATGTTGAAACTTTTCTCTCATGATGTATATTGTCTACTTGATTTGGGTTCTACCCTTTTTTATGTGACCCCTTATATGGTGTTTATTTTGGGTTTGGTTGCCATAATATCTTTAGGCCTTTCTCTATGTCTACCCCAGGTGGGTGATTTTATTATGGTAAGAAAGTCTTAAAATGGTTGTGTGGTATCTATCTGTGGAAGAAAGACCTTGCTACGCCTCTCTAGATTATTGAACCAATAAGTTTAGTTTCTAATTCCAGAAGGAACCTATGTTTGAGTGGGAAGGGAGTTACCTAGTACCTAAGGTAAGGCTTATTTCTTATCTTAGAGCCTAGAAGTTGATTTCTAAGGGGTGTCTTTATCATCTAGTTCAGGTTAAAGATTCTAGTTCTGATGTTCCCACCTTACAATCTATCCCTATTGTTAATGAGTTTCCTGAGGTGTTTCTCGATGATTCTCTTGGTATGCCTCCTGATAGGAAAATAGACTTTTGGATCTATCTTCTACCGAATACTCATCTTATCTCAATCCATCCATATAGAACGGCTCTAATTGAGTTAAAAGAACTTTAGGAGCCATTAAAGTATCTTCTTAATAAAGTTTTCATCGTTCCTAGTATGTTCGCATAGGGTGCTTCTATGCTCTTTGACATAAGAAGTATGGTTTATTTTGGATGTACAAAGACTATCAGTAGTGGAATAAGGTGACTGGGAATAATAAGTATCCTCTTCCTAGGCTAGACGATCTCTTTGACCAGGTTTAGGGTGCTAGGTGCTTTTCTAAGATTGATCCTCAGTCGGGTTATCATCAGTTGAAAATTAAGGAGGATGATATCCCTAAGACTACTTTTCATACCCGATATGGTCACTATGAGTTTTTGGTCATGTCCTTTGGTTTGACTAATGCTCTAGTTAAATTTTTGGATCTCATAAACCAGGTGTTTAGGCAGTTCCTGGACTTGTTTGTTATTGTGTTTATTGATGATATCTTGGTATATTCTAAGAGTAAGGAGAATCATGCCAATCATCTCTGAGTAGTGTTGTAGACTCTTAAGGATAAGTGATTGTATGCCAAGTTTTCAAAATGTGAGTTTAGGTTGGATGATCTGACCTTTTTGGGTTATGTTGTTTCCAGTAAAGGGATTATGGTAGATCCACAAAAAGTTGAGGTGATTAAGAAGTTATCTAAACCCATGATTCTAACCGATATTTACAGTTCTTGGGTTTAGCTGGGTATTATATAAGGTTTGTGGAGAGTTTTTCTTCTATTGTAGCTCCGTTGACTACGTTGACTCAGAAAAAGGTGAAATTTCTGTGGTTCGATGCTTGTGAGGGTAGTTTTGAGAAGTTGAAGGATAAATTAACTTCTGCTCTAGTTTTGACTCTGCCCAAGGGTACTGATGGTTTTTTTATTTACTGTGATGCATCCCGAGTGGGACTAGGCTATGCCTTGATGTAGCATGGTAAGGTGGCAACATAAATTATCCAACTCATGATCTATTTTTGGCAGCCGTAGTGTTTGTGTTGAAGATCTGGCATCATTATTTGTATGGGGTTCATGTTAATATCTATTCAAATCATAAGAGCTTGCAGTATGTGTTCACCCAGAAGGAGTTGAATCTTAGGTAAAAGAGATAGCTTAAGTTTCTCAAGGACAACAATATGAGTTTTCACTACCATCTGGGTAAAGCTAATATGGTTGCCGATGCTCTTAGCAGGTTATCTATGGGGATCCTATCTCATGTGGATGAGAAAAAGCAAGTATTGGTGAAGGATATTCACCGATTAGCTAATCTTAGAGTTTGTCTTTTGGATTTTGAAGATGGAGGTGTGATTATTCAAGAGGTGGTGAAGTCATATCTTGGTACTGAGGTAAAAGAGAAGTAGGTTTTGGATCCTATCTTGATGCAGATTAAGGTTGATATCGGTCAGCAAAAGGTTATGGTTTTTTATATTAGTGGTGATGGTATCTTGAGGTACCAAGTTAGGTTGTGTGTTTTGGATATTGATGGGCTACGAGAAAGGATTTAAGAAGAGGCTCATGAGTTGAGGTCTACAATTCATCCTAGTTCGATGAAGATATATCATATCTTGAAGAAGATCTATTGGTGGAACAACTTTAAGAGAGATGTGGCCAAGTTTGTCGCTAAGTGTATGGTGTGTCAGCAAGTGAAAGTTGAGCCCTTGTGGCCTACCAGCATGTCTCAAGAGATCGAGTTGCCCATGTAGAAGTGGGAGATGATCAACATGGATTTCGTTCCAATCCTTTCACGATCTCGTAGTCAATTTGATTCCTTTTGGGTTATCGTGGATAAGATGACTAAGTTGATCACTTCTTGCCTGTGAGAATGACCTACACTGGAGAGTATTATGCTAAGGTTTTTATTCAGGAGACTGTCAAGTTGAACGTTGCTCCTATTTCTATTATTTCAGATAGAGGGGCGTAGTTTTCATGTCACTTCTGGCATTCATTTCAGAGAGGTTTGGGGACTAAGGTGAACCTTAGCACTGTTTTTCACCCTTTGACGAATGGAAAAGTGGAAAGGACCATTCTGACCATGGAAGATATATTGAGGGACTGTGTGATTAATTTTGGTGGTAGTTGGGTTTATCATTTTCCTCTCATCGAGTTTGTGTATAACAATAATTATCACTCTAGTATTGGAATGGCTCCTTTTGAGGCCCTTTGTGGTAAGAGGTGCAGATCTCCTAGTGTGTGGTTTGAGGTTGGTAATACTAAATTATTTGGTCGGCACTTGGTGAACCAATCAATGGAGAAGGTGACCACGAATAATCTAAAGACCGCTCAAAGTTTCCAAAACTCCTATGCATATATGAGGTGAAGAGAGTTAGAGTTTGAGGTTGGCGATTGGGTGTTCTTGAAGGTATATTCTATAAAGGAAGTGATGATAACTGGGAAGAAGGAGAAGCTCAGTCCCCATTATGTAGGCCCATATTTGATTTTGGGGAGAGTGGGTAATGTTGCATATGAGTTGGAATTGTCACTGAGTTTGGGTTCCATTAATCCGGATTTCTATGTTTTGATATTGAAGAAGTGTGTGGGCGACCTTCTTTGATTGTGCCTATTAAGAGTGTTAGTATTTTGAATTTCCTGTCTTATGAGAAAGTCCCGATGGAGATTCTGGATAGACTACTCCGTCATTTAAGGACTAAGGATGTGGCTTTGTTCCTCCCATTGGATAATCGTGCTTAAGGTTTAGGTTTTCCTACTCTCCTTGTTTTCTGACTTTGATAAGAGAAATTGTGATTTCATTCCTATTTTACATTCATGAAAATGGATTCATTGACTCCTCATTCGGGGAAGAATGATCCTAGGGGGCGGTAATGTAACACTCTAGATTTTTGCCTCTGAAATTTCTAAGTTTTGAGCTCACTGATGAGGGTACGACTTTGGTAACAAGCTGTTAAGACTTTACACTAGTCATTTTAGTGTCATTCATAGACAAACCAGTATAGGTTGACAGAGTTTCTCTCCTGATCATGACTCAAGCCTAATGAGTCGCAGGGAATGGTCATAAGTCATAGTGTGTGACTCGTGACCAAACCAATGTAGGGGCCTAAGTCACTATTGTAATTACGACTAGGTCACTACGAGTTGCAAGGTCCGAGTATGAGTCATAGGGAATGACTCATAAGGTTAACTATAAGGAGGCCCCATTTCTCTGCTCTGACTACGAGTCATGACGTGACTCGTAGTCACTGGCGGTAGTTTTTCCAGTGCCTTAATTGAGGGCACCTTGGTCATTTCCCTCTTTTTCCAATTGTGATCCATGACTTAAAAATACTTTGGGGTCCCATTATCACCCATAAACAAATTAAATACACTCTCTCTTCTCTCTCAAATCCCAAGTTAAAAACAATGAGGGTTTCTAAAGGTTGGTCATCTAGGGTTCAAAGATTGGTGTCTTCTCTACAACATTTGATATCTCAGGAATGTAATATCTTCCCTTAAACTTGTTTTGTCTAAAGGCATGGGTTTTATTTTTATTCGTGTGGATTTAAATATGGAATTGATTTGGGTTGAGGGTTTTGGGATGGTGGCTACTTGAATTGGATTTTCATGGCTCTAATATATTTGTTCATGCTTTATCTATGTATTTTGAAATCGTTGGGGTGCATAGGTATGGTGAATGGAATAGGGATTGAGGCATTTCCCCAATTTGATGATTTTGGTTTGGAATTTGATTTTGAAAATTTGTGTTGCCTCAACCCACTTGCATAAATTGCTTTGAAATATGATTAATCACATGATTTGGCTTACCTCTCTAAACTGTTGCATTGCTTAAATGAAAGGCCTTGTTGTCTATATGTTGAATTAATTATAAACTGCGGAGGTTGAAGCATTCCCCCAAGTCAATTTTTATAAACAACTGGGATCGAGGCATTTCCCAAAATTTGACTTAATAATCACGGGGGTCTGGGAATTGCCCCAAGGTGATGAATAATTGGAATTGCATAATGATATTAGCTTGTAAGCGTAATTGGTGTGACAATACCAATGGTATATGCTGTGATGGATGATTTAGAGTAAATAAATGGGAATATGTAAATGTTTTAAATAGGCTTGAAAGGGGTTGTGTATCTTGGCCGTGAATTTGGAGGTCCCAAGGGACTAATACTGGAAACCCACGTTTGTTGGCTAATATTTTAAATCTCATTCTAAACCTAGTTCCCTATCCCGACATTATATATTATATGTATGTACACTGTGTACATGTGATTTTACTGTGGTTTAGGACTGATTGATCATGTCATTATTTTATCCCTTCCCTACGTTACATGATAGCGCTCATCCCGCTAATTGTCCCTGGACGTTGTATCACCACGTGATGCAGGGTCTGGAGACATTTCTGTTCCCTTGCATAGTGATGGGTGATTCTGGTTTGTTTTATAGTCTGTCTTGTAGTGTTGATCTTCCATTCTATGAAAGTCCTAGCATTTTAAGTCATTGTTTCATTTATGTCAGAACTAACTTTTTGGTTCTCATTTTCACAATGGTCGGGGGCATAGCCCAACTTTGGTTATTCTTGGTTATTAGAGACTTTGTGGAATACTAAGAATTGGGACGGTTATTGAAATTCTTAAATTTCTTTAAGAGGTTGTTGATTTATCTATCTTGTTATATGTTCGGAACTCTGATCTATCTTGTTATGTGTTCGGAATCCATTTGTTGCTTGTTGCATTACATTCTATTTGACTATGGAAAGGGGGTGGTCTCTAGTCCTCGGCGGACTTGAGATACCCGTAACATCCAGGACCTGGTTCGGGTCATGACATTTCCACATATCCTTCTTAGTTTCCCAAGTATCCTCTTTTATTAGATGATGCTTTTCCAAGACCTTTACCGATTGAATTTTCTTTGTCCTCAATCTCTAGACATCCCAATCAAGAATAATAACTGAATCCTCCTGATAAGTAAGATACTTATAAAAAAAAATTGAATCCCATTTGATAATATAATCCCCATTCCTAGGGTATCTCTTAAACATGGATACATGGAACGCCGAATAGATGATCGACAATATTGAATAGATCCACATCATCAAGAAACTCAAATAGACCGATATACCAAGAGCTAATCTTGACTTTCTTTTCAAACCTCATGACTACCTTTATGTGTGCACCTTTCACAAAACTTGCTTACCACCCTTAAATGAAATGCCCCTGACCTTACATTTGTATACTCCTTTTGTGTACTCTGGGCTTCCAATAACCTGGTTAGGATGAGTCTTACCTTTTCCTAAGCTTCTATCACCAAATCAATGCCCAAAGTCCTTCACATCACCAGATTCAAACCATCCTATAGGCAATCTACGTCTCCCTCCTAAAAAGTGCCTCAAATGGCACCATATCAATGATAGAATGGTAGCTATTGTTCTATAAAAACTCACACAAAGGCAAAAAATGGTCCCAATAAACACTAAAGTCAACCAAACAAGCTCTCAATATGTCCTCAAGCACCTAAATCATCTTCTCAGACTGTCCATCAATCCGAGGATGAAAAATTATTATAAAAATGATTTGGGTGCCCAAATCTTCACGAAAGTTGTACCAAATTTTAGAAGTGAATTGCATATCTCTATTTAAAATGATGAAAAGAGGCACTCCATGTAGCCTCACAATCTTCCTAACATAGATCTTAGACAATTGCTTAGAGCTAAAATCTGCACTTAGCCAAAATAAAATGGGTAGATTTTGTTAGACTATCCCCTATGACCAAAATCAAGTCATGTTTTATCAAGGTCTTGAGAAGACCTACCACAAAATCCATGGCTATCCTCTCCCTCTTTCACTTAGGAATGGGTAATCTTTGGAGCATTCCCATAGGCATTTGATGCTTAGAATTTACCTGCTGATTGTTATGTCATTTAGATACTTACTCCACTATGTCCCTCTTCATCTAAAGCCACCGATAAAGTTGTCTCAAAGTATTGTACATCTTGGTCGCTCTTGGATGATTAGAATATTGTGAACCATGAGCTTCTACAAGTATATTCTAAGTTAAATTAGCAACCCGGGGAACAATACTCATCCTCTGAACCGCAGTATTCCACATGTGTCAAGTGTGGCATCTGAAGCCTTTCCAAAAATCACTTTTTCCCAGATCTTTTTTAATTTCACATCCGTAAACTATTTGGCGTTAATTTAATCAAGGAATGTTGACTTTACCTCTATACTAGACAATACCCCAACCCTTATGAAACACCAAAGTACATAAACTGAGATGCCAGAGTTTGAAACTCTCTAGCCAAGGGTAGTCTTGACACCCTTAAAGAGGCCGAGATGCCCATACTAACTACTTTTTGTCTCAATGCATCTGCCACTATGTTATCTTACCCGAATAATAACTGATAGTCACATCATAGCCTTTCATGATTCCATCCATTGCCTTTATCTCAAATTCAAATCCCTTTATATGAACATAGACTACATGCTATGGTGGTTTGTGATTACCTCGCACTTGATACCATAAAGTTAGTGTCTCCAAATCTTAAGTACAAAAACCACTGTTGCCATCTCCAAATCGTGGGTTGGCTAATTCTATTCACGAGGCTTCAATTTCCTCAAAGCATAGTGTGATGACCCAAAAACAAGGGTCATCATGGAATTTGTCACGGCGTACCTTGAAAGTAAGACTATCACTCAAACTGATATAAAAAGGGAAAAAAAGACAAAGATACCCCAAATTAAGGCTTTTAGAATGAAGCTGAACCATATAAGTATAATAAATACAAAAAAACATATAATAACCAATACAACCATAACTCCCAAAACCTGATTTCAATAGTATAATAACATATCTAGTACAGCTCTAATCCAAATATAATACATAAGAAATCCAATAGATACAACTCTATGTCTGAAAACTAATAAAGACATAGTCTAATGATAGAGAAAGTAAAAGACATCCGGACGCTAAAAAATCATCGACTAACTTAAAAGATCCAACAATAGCCAGATTTAAGCAATGTGGGGTACACCAAAACCTAAATCTACACCAGAAGGGTACAGTAGGAGTGAGTACGGTCCACTTGTACTCAATAGGTATTATAGACAAACCGAGCAAAGTAGAAAATAAGACATACAAAATATACACTAAAGGCACGTCTCCTGCAATCAGAAAATATCCCATAATGGTAGCCCACACCTCTTGCACTAATAGTTCTAATATATCAGACAAATTGCAACAAACACCAGAAAACTCCACAAGTAGACAATAGACCACATACAAGTAGGACAAGGGAGGACAATATACATACAAGATCAACAAGTACAAGTATAAGAAGATGGATCAATTAGGTAAGTAACAAGTCAAAGAAGAAATACAATCACATCACAACATAATGATATAAACACAATAAGAATGAAGATGATGGTGATGATGATGATGATGGACAAGGTTATCGCACAACCTCTGTTACACCTACGAAGGCAAGTCTCCTGAAATAGGACCCATGGGGGCTTCGTCATCTCATATACAATCCATATATCATATCTCCTCCTCGGCACATCTCTTGTCGATGGTTTTATAAAATATCACAATAGCTCCTTCCCGGCACATCCCTCTGGAAGGGTTGTAAAAAAGTGTTGCTAGTGTTTCTCAGATGTTGCCACGGTGGTACCAAAGTTTCATGAATGAGTATAATATGAGGATGTAATGCTCACAACTAATCTCAATGAGTATTTCTATAACCAACGACATGAAGTATTTCCACAACCACGTGAGCTAATATCCACTCATTATTTACACCATCCATGAAATTCCATATGCTTCACATGCTAAATAAAGTATGAATATAGCACAATACACCAACGGTACCACAATAGGCATTTCAACAACACAGGATAATGATTCAATGTACTTCAGGCTATCAGCATCACATAGGACTTCACGCGATCACACATATCACAAAATATCTCAAAGCCAACAATTACATCACATATAGGCCCTCTCATGTGCACAACACCATAAGATAGAAAAATTAATGATTAGATTCTATCCCCTTAACTTGCATTTTGTATACAATTTAACCACCCAGTCAGTCTGAAAGATTTAAGCTATAAACTTCCTCGAATGCCAAAATTGATCTGCTATAGTTAAAACCAAAAACCTTACTCCTTACGAATGGACACAAAATCAACTAAAACATCAAAATATAGAATCTATGTGTCAAAAGGAAGCCAACGACACCCATATTTTCTATTTTTGGTTCAGGGTCAAAATGGACCCTCGAAACGGGTTTTGAAAAAAGGAAAAAATTGTAACTTTGTTTCAAAAATATATTTCCCATACTTTTAGAAATCCACAGTTGAAAACCCAAGTCAAATTGAGTAAAAAATGAGGCCCAAATCAAAGAAAAATAATTTTTAAACTTTCTCAGGTAAAACCTTCAAAATCTATTATAAAATTAATAATCGAAGATGTTTTGAAGGTGAAATCGAGGGAAAATTGGTAATTATAGAGTTAGAAACATTATTCAAATGAAAAGGAGTGAAATAGGGGTTTAAAATCAAGCCCTAAGGTTTTGGTGTTTTGAGAAATTAATCAAGAAACTCAACTAAGAAAAGGATGAATTCTTACCTTAAATCCAAAAGAGAATCAAGAAATGCATGTTAATCTAGCTTCCTAAGCACCCACAAGCTTAACTTTTCAGCTCTCATACTATTTTAGGGTTTTTGCTCTCAAGGTATGGGTGAGCTAATTCGGAACCTAAGGGGTTTATTTATACTCTTTTCAGGTAAACAAATGTTGCAATCGCACACAATGGTGAGCAATCATACACCCAGGCAGTAGGAGGAGGTGTGATGATCGCCAACACCCTTAGTGAGATCGCACTACCCTCTCTGCACACACTGGTGCAATCGCAGATGCACTAGAAACCAGTTGAAACTTGGAAATTCTTCCAAGTTTCCACCAAGGCATCGAGATTCATTTGGAATCCAATATATGCAAACGAACTATGTTAGCACAATAAATATGATGGCTGGACTCAACGACAATATTAGATTTTTGAAAAGACATCATTTTCACAAAGTTGACCCTTGAAACCCAAAATACAATTTTCTAAATCGAGGATCAAAATGAGATTTAAAAGCCATAAAACCACACCAAATATTTTACCACCCTAAAATCGATGTTTCAAATTTACTGGCGTAGTTCGTTCATCCATACATTGCACGGATCTAAAGGTAAGCATAGAAGTCCATAATGAGGATCTCAAAGCCTCTAAAAGCCATAATATCACTTAAAAGGAGCCAAAATTCATCGAGATTTATGCCAATCACTCCCACACCCAAGAAATAGCACAATGCAACTATAGGGAGGGGTAAAACAAACAAATCACACAAAATCACATTTTTTAGATATAACATCAAAAATTCAGGTCGTTACATCATCCACCACTAAAAATCTAGTTTATTCTTGAAATAAGACAAAAAAATACATGAATCAACAAAACGCTGAGGATACGAACTATGCATATAAGACTCAATTTTCTAAGTAGCCTCATCTTTAGGTCGATGTTGCATCTGAACCTTAACCACATGGATAACTCTAGAGCGCAATCGTCTAATATCCCTAGAAAAAATGGAGACTGGCTTTTCAACAAAAGACAACCACTCGTCTAACTGAACCGACTCCTAACGAATGACACGAGACTCATTCGGAATGTAACGGCAAAGCATAAAAACATTAAAAATGGGGTGAACAACTGATAAATTTGGGGGAAATGCTAAATCATAATCCACATCACCAATAGTTTGAAGAGTCTCAAATGGACCAATTTACCTGGGGCTAAGCTTACCCCTCTTCCTGAACTTCATCACACCCTTTATAGGTGAAACTCAAAGGAAAACACGATCACCAACGCCAAATCTCAAGGCACAAAGTATATGATTTACGTAGCACTTCTGCCTACTTTGAGCTGCATGAAACCTATCCTGAATGATTCAGACTCTATCCAAGGATTCACGAAGCAAGTCCGTGCATCGAGGTTTAATCCTAAAAGAATCAAACCAACCAACTGGAAGCAACATTTGGATATATATGCAAACTATGCTAAATCTAAATGTTGCTTCCACTAGATACATAAATCTATCACACAGACATAAAGTATATCCTCTAAAACCTGGATAATACATTCCGACTGACCATTAGTCTGGGGTGGAAAAGATGCGCTAAGGTCAACCCGAGTACCCAGATCATCCTGAAAAGTTTTCCAGAAGTAAAAAGTGAACACCGAGCCTCGATCTAATATGATATACACCAGCACACCATAAAGTTACATAATCACATAAATATAGATATAGGCTTGCCTCTTAGCATGAATGAGACCTAAATCAGAAGGAAATATATAGACTAGGTCAATAGATATACGATGAACCAAACACTATCAGATTAATGGGAAGTGTGAGACAACTCGATCACGAAATCCGTAGTGATTCATTCCCACTTTCACTCAGGAATGGGTAGCCATGTAAGTAATCCACCAAGTCTCAAATTCTCGTCCTTTACCTGCTAGCAACAAAGGCAATAAGCTACAAAATCTTCTACATCCTTCCTAATACCACCCCACCAGTAATGCTGCCTCAAATTATGATACATCTTAGTCACCCCTAGATGGATAGAATGCCTGAAACAATGGGTCTTCTCCAAGATTAATCTAACCCAATCATCTGCTCTTGGCATATAAACTCAACCCCAATCCTCATAACTATAGTTGAATCAAGTGAGGCCTCCTTATCCTCACTTGTCAACATCTTATCTTAGATCAATCTCAACCCAACATCATCAAACTGATGAGCTCAAATTTGTTCCATCAAAGAAGACCTAGCCTCTACAAATGCCAAAACACACTTAGGTGTTGAAATATAAAGCCTAACCATCTGGTTAGCTAAAGACTGAACCTCTAAGGCCAAAGGCCTCTCTCGGATCAAAAAAAATACCAAGCTACCCATACTAGTTGACTTTTGACTCAAGGCATCTGGAACCACATTATCCTTGTACGAATGACAAAGAATAGTCAAGTCATAATCCTTATGCAACTCAAGCCTACGATTCTACCTCATATTAAGATCCCTCTAGGTAAAGAAATACTGAAGGCTATGATGATTCGAGAAAATCTCACAACGAAATCCATACAAGTAATTCCTCCACAACATCAAAGCAAACAAAACTGCACACAACTTTTAATAACGAGTAGGTTAATTCCTCTCATAGGGCTTCAACTAACAAGAAGAATAAATAACCACCATACCCTCCTATATCAACAAAGCACTTAACCTAACAGCTAAAGCATCACAAAAAAATAGTGAAACCCACACCCTTATTGGGAAAAATCAAGATAGGAGTTGAAGTCAACAAATCCTTAAGCTTTTAAAAGTTTTCCTCACTTTCATCGGACCACTGAAAAGAAATTTCCTTCTAGGTCTCTTGCTCAACAGAGTTGTGATGGATGAGAAACCCTCAACAAAATACCGATAATAACTTCCCAAGCTGACAAAACTCTGAATCTCATTGGGTGAAGTAGGTCTATACCAATCACGAACCATTGCAACCTTAGCTTGATCAACCATAATACCCTTCTTAGTCACCATGTGACCCAAGAAAGAAACAGACTCCAACCAAAACACACACTTGGAGAACTTGACATACAACTTTTTATCCCTCAATCTCTGAAGCATAATCTGCAAATTCTCTTCATGCCCAACCTCATTCTTAGAATAATCCAAGATATCATCTATAAATATAATAACAAAGGAGTCGAGATATGGTCGAAACACCCAGTTCATTAACTCCATGAACATCATTGGGGCATTAGTAAACCCAAAAGAAATGACCAAGAACTCATAATGACCATATTAAGTTTGAAAAGTTGTCTTTAAAATATCTGATGGTCTATTCATCAATTGGAGATAACCATACCGTAAGTCAATCCTCAAAAATTCCAGGGCACCCTGAAGCTGATCAAATAAATCATTAATACAAGGAAGAGGACACTTATTCTTAAGTGTCTCCTTGTTCAATTATTGATAATCATACACATAAACATAGACCCATCCTTTTTCTTAACAAATAAGAAAGGTTCACCCCAAGGTGATACAATAGGTCAGATAAACCCCTTATTGAACAACCCCTATAACTGATCTTATAATTCCTTCAACTCGGTTGTGGCCATCCTATAAGGAGAAATAAAAATGGGCTTAGTGCCCAACTCAACATCAATAGAAAAATCAATCTCACGGTCTGGAGGCATAGCAGGAAAATCCATAGGAAACATATCCATAAACTCACGAACAACACAAACAGAATCTAATGAAGGGAGTAAAACAACACTTGTATCACGACTATGAGCCAAATAACATAAACATCCCCTCTTAACCAATCTACAAGCCTAAACATAAGATATAGTCCTTTTAGGACCTAAATGAAGTGCACCCTTCCATGTTATCACTGGAACACCCAGTGAAGCTAAAGTCACGGTCTTAGCAAAATAATCTAGGACAATATAATAAGAAGCCAACTAATCCATACCTAAAATAACATTGAAATTAACCATATCTAAGAAAAGCTAATCTATCTAAGTCTCACGGCTAGAAAGAGTCATAACATAAGATTGGTACACCTGATCCACCACTAAAGAATCTCCTATAGGGGTAGATACATGAATAGTCATGGCAAGAGGCGCACTATCAAAATCACAACTTGATGAAAAATATGCAGACATATAGAAAAAATTCAACCCTGAATCAAATAACCCAGATATGGGTCTAAAATAAATGGGGATGATACCTGTGATCACAATATTTGAAGCCTCTGCCTTAAGCCTGGCTAGAATAGCATAACAGTAACCACAACCACTAACTGGATAAGTATCCCCATGACCACCACCGCGGGCTCCACCATCTCTACCTTTCGAAACTCTGGTAGTACCCCTACCTCTTATAACTGAAATAGGAGTAGCTCTAAACATACGATGAGGTAGTCCCTGGAAAAATGGTTTACGTCATGACACACATAACAAGCTTCATGGCATGTCTTAACAGAAGAAGATACCATTGGGCCCCAACGGCCACTGTGAACTACAAATCTAAAGATCCACCACCTAAAATCTGTAAGGTCTCCTATACTAGCCTACCCTGATACCCACAAGAACCTTAGAGATATCTACCATGAGGAGCTTGATCTATGAACTTACCAAAATAGCACACCTTCTTGGAACCTCCCTGAGATGCTCAGAGAATGCCCTTCATTATCTTTACATGAGCCATATTACTCAGAAAGGATGCTCCAAATACAACCATTTGAGATGTATCCAACTGAAGAAAGACATCTAATCCCTTCATAATCTTCTCAAACTAGGTGGAAATGCTAGTATACCAATATCTAGATAAGGCATAGACGCGTGCCTCATACTTTGTAATAGTCATGGAACCCTACTCCAAGAGATCAAAGTCATTATGCATCTAATCTCTCATATTGTAAGGAACAAATCTCTCTAAAAAGGCATCAGCAAACTGATCCCACATCATCTCAAGAAAATTAACAGGTATACAATTAGCAAGAGATCTCCACCAATCTCTAGCAATATCTCTTAACTAATAGGTAGTATAAGCAACCTCGTGTGACTCAAGAAAACCCAAGTTATTCAACTTCTCATAACAGTCGATCAAAAACTCATAGGCATCCTCATCCATCATACCACTGAATCTAGAAGGACCCAAATAAGTAAATTTTTGAAACCTCTTCTGATCCTTAGAAGACATAATTATACTCACAGTAAGAGGAAGCATAGTGAATCTGGCAGACTGAGATCCGATCTTGGAGGTAACATATATGAAGGTTGAACTCCTAATCCCAAAATACTATACTTAAATATCGGCGCTAAAATAGGAATAGTACTCAGGGTTTGAGGAGTACCTAAAATCAAAGTAGGTGCAACTAGAAGATCCACACTTGGAACTGGACAAACCCCTAGCATAACCAAAAGAGAACCCTCTAAGTGAGTCAGCAAATGCACCAACAACCCCTCCAAGATTAGGGTAGAACAACTCTAAGGAACTGGAGCTGAACCAACACCCCTAACATGCTCAACCTGACGCTCAAGGAGAGTCCCCTAGCACTCCTCCTAGAGTGACTGATCTACGGACCCGTCCAATCCTTTGAGTTTATCCATGACCCAAGGCTCGCCCTTTGGGTGAAGGCTTTACATCTATATCTTGTTGGACCCAATCAACACCATATATGCATCAGATCATAAGGTATAAAGGAAATTCTCATAATAAGGCATAAATAAAGAAAGTTTCTTAAAGACATCTGATAGCCTCTTGAAGATAGATATGGACATCTACGTACCGATCCACGAGACTCTACTAAAAATCTCATTCTTACACCGTTGAGACCAATGCAACCTGCCTACTCTGATACTAATTTTTCATGACCTAAAAATAAGGATCATAATGGTACTTGTCGCGGCGTACCTTGACAAGTAAGCCTATCACCCAAACCACTACAAAGAGGGGAAAAGGACAAAGATACCCCTAAGTTAAGGTTTCTAGAACAATGTCAAACTATGTAAGTATAGCAAAAATAGAAAGAATATAATAAATAATACAACCATAACTCCCAAAACTTGATGTCAATAGTATAAAAACATATCTAGTACAACTCGAATACAAATAAAATACATATGAAATCTAATAGATACAACTCTGTCTCTAAAAACTAGTAAAGGCATAGTCTAATAATAGAGAATAATAGTAGAAGACATTCAAATGCCTGGTAATCATCCACTACCTTGAAAGCTCCAACAATTACTCGAGTCAGGCAACGTGGGGTGCACCCAAACCTAAATTTATACCAGAAAGGTACAGTAGGAAAGAGTATGGTTCACTTGTACTTAGTAGGTATCATAGGCCCACCAAAAAAATAGAAAATAAAACACACAAAATACACACTAAGGGTACATCGCCTGCACTAAAAAAATATTCCATAAGGCAGCCCACACCGCTTGCACTAACATTTCTAATATATCATATAAATTGCAACAAACACCAAAAAACACCACAAGTATACAATTTACCACATACAAGTAGGACAATGGAGGACAATATATATACAAGATCATCAAGTTCAAGTTTAAGAAGATAGAACAATTAGGTAAGTAATAAGTCAAAGAAGAAGCACAATCACATCACAATATATTTAAATAGACACAATAAGAATGATGATGATGATGCACGAGGTTATCGCACAACCTCCATATACACCTACAGAGCCAAGCCTCCCGACGTAGGACACAAGGGAGGTTCGTCAACCCATATTCAATCTATATATCATATCTCTTCCTTGGTATATATCATATCTCCTCCTTGGTATATCACACATGGGAGATTTTATCATATCTCCTTCCCATCACATCCCTTAAAAAAGGTTTTAAAAAGATGTTGCAGTGTTTCTAAGATGTTGCCATGGTGGTACCAATGTTTTATGAATAAGTATGATATGAAGATGTATTTCTCAAAACCAATCCCCATGAGCATTTCCACATCCACTTATTATTTTCACTATCTATGAATTTCCACATGCTTCACATACTAAATAAAGTATGAATATGACACAATACACCAATGGTACCATAATAGGCATTTCAACAACACGATATAATTAGTCACATGAGTTTTAGGCTATCAACATCACACAGAACCCCACACAAACACACATAGCACATAATATATCAAACCAAATAATTACATCATATATAGGCCCCCACACGGGCGCAATACATTAAGATAGACAAATTCATGATTAGATCTCATCTCCTTAACATGCATTTTGTATACAATTTAACCACCCAACCTAGCTTGAAAGAGTTAAGCTATAACCTACCTCAAATGCTAAAATCAGTCTGCTATACATTAAACCCAGAGCATTACACCTCATGAATGAACCAATATCAACTAAAACATCATAATATAGAATCTAAGCATCAAAAAATCTAAAGACACCCATAATGTCTATATTTGGTTTGGGGTCAAACGAACCACCGAAATAGGTTTTTGAAAAAGAAGGACAAAATAATAATTTTGTTTTAAAAATGTGTTCCCCCATACTTTTAGGAAACTAAAGATGAAAACCCAAGTCAAATCTAGTTACAAACAAGGTCCAAATCAAAGAAAACTCATTTTTAAAATTTATAGGGTAAAACTTTTGAAATACATTTTAAAATCAATAACCGAATATATTTTGAAGGTGAAATTAAGGGAAATTTGGTAATTATAATGTTAGGAACATTATTCAAGTGAAAAGGAGTAAAATTGGGGTTTAAAATAAATCCCTGAGGTTTTGAGGTTTGGAGAAATTAATCAAAAAACTCGACTAAGAAAAGAGTAAATTCTTACCTTAAATTCGTAAGAAAATCAAGAAATAGATATTAATCCAGATTCCTAACCACCAACAAGGTTCACTTTTAAGCTATCATACTATTTTAGAGTTTTTTATTTCAAGATATGTGCAACACCTCGATCTACTGAACTAAAATGTCACACGGTGCTCATGACCCTGAAGGACCACAAGCTAACCCATGACTGATATTTGTACCTTTATACTGCATAAAATACTGAATAATGCAAAAACATTCACTGAAAGGCCATAAGGATCAATACTAAACATAAAATGGATGAGATAACATCTATGGGGTAATACAATACCCAAAACAAAACTGTAAACACTGAATTCTGAAACATGATAGTCTACTTTAGTCTGAAAGCCTCTACTGTTTGAATAATCTAAATAAGGAGTTGATGGGATATGTCCCCAACTAACTCCAACTAATAACTAATCAATAAAATAGTAGAGAAATAATTATGTCCTCAAAGGATGAGGACTCACTTCTATTCTGACTGCTGAGACTACAATCTACTGCTGATCTGGAACTCGTGTCTCTGAACCTATGGTGTAACATAAAAAAAAAAAAGCACCATAGCTCAAATATGTCAGTACAATGGAATGTACTGAGTATACATGTGAGGTAGGCTAATGCAATGGTTAACGTGCATGAATAATGCTAGCTGAGTGTCTAACATAGATGTGAGAATGCATACATAAATACGTAATTGTAACTGACACTATAATATCATGATTACTGAATTTGAATACTGATGACATGACATACTAATAACTAATATAACTGATAGAATAAATAGTTGTATCTAAATGTAACTAATAACATGGGTGACTGTATCTAACATTCCTAAATCTGATGGAACTATTTGAGTTCCTTACTGTATCTGAGTCGACTGTATCTGATAGTCTTGAATCTAAAGATCTATCTGAGTTCTTTTACTGAAACAGGTACTGGAATTATAGGAGGTAGTATTTAACCAACATGCCCCTGATTCGTCATCATGGCTGAGTTGGGGTCCAATCTGTAACCCTAATTGGAAGAGTATCAATACTGCACCACTAGTAAGGACAAGCTGTGGGCGACCCTTATCTGATAATGTCCCCAAAAGAAAATGGTGGGGCCCTTATCTGACAGTGCTTATCCACCTCATCAACCCTTATTGGACAGTGTTAATGTCTCAACCCATGCTGGCTACCTAGTTTTGGAATGCAAGGATGACTTCTAAGGATCACACCCTCATCTGATAGTATGTGTCCCTATCCTTGGGTTTACTCGGTGCTAATTTCTACTCCCATCTGAATGGACACTGAGCATGGTTTACTAAACAGAACATGATCTGAGTTACTAAGTTCTGTTGACTGACAAAATACTACTGATATCTGACAACTGACTGAGTCATGAGATCGTGGAGATTTTGCCTGAGTCATAAGACTATCTGAAGTCTAAGGATTCATAGCTTGACTGAGAGTATCGTGAAAACATGATATGGCTCTAGGTACACAACAAATATTTTGGGTACAAGTACCCCAAGGACTCGATGGAAGGAAACTGACAAAGCATGTCTTACTTGAATAGATAATAATCATCATAGTACATTTACTGAAGCAGTTCATCAAACATGTGATAGGCATAAGCTTGTACGTACATGGTGATTTCATGATATTATGCTAATTAGACATTTTCCCTTCATCTAGACATTCAACCAAACACATAGTAGGCATAGAATGTGTAAACAACATCATACAACAATTAACTGTCGTGATTTAATTCTAATTTAATCATTCAAGGGTTTAGGCCTAGGGTTTCATAAATCTATACCGATACAAATCAATCCATATGGAATTTAACACTCATTCATGGAATACAATTCAATTACTCATTATCAACATGAACAAAAGCAGCCCAATCATGAAATTCATAAGAAAATCCATAACTTGAATTTAGAAAAGGGATTTTTGGGCTTCATGGACGAAAGGAGTCTATGAATGAACACTATGCATACCTTAGTTTATGATTTCATGAAGATTGATGGTGAAACCTTCTTGAATTTGAATTCCCAATAGAAACCCTAGCTTGTTATTGAGAGAAACTTGAGAGAAAATAGTATATTTTGGGTGAAGAATGGTTAAATCACCTGTTATTGGGTTTAAATAGGGGAAGGAAATTGACCCTTTTAACCTAGGACGCATCATTTAATTTTTTTAAAATTTTCCTAAACTGAGCCCCTAGCGCGACGCGGCGTTATCGCATCGTGTCACTGGTAATTGACAATTGAAAATTGAGGGATGGCACGATGCGGAGCCATTGCATTGCCCTTTCCTTCGTGACCTGTACTTTGGCGGGATGCGGGAAAAATCACGCTAAGACACTAGAAAATGGACAATTCTAAATTTGAGTGCTACGTGATACGCCATAATCGCAGACACCTACTGGAAATTTCCAAATGCCATTTCCTCTTGTGGCGCAGCATGCCACTAAGTAATATTGCACTGTTTTACGATGGAAACTTGAAATAGTCATAACTTCTTGCCCAATTATCACATATCGATAGAAAGTTTATTGAATTTTCTACATGACAAAAAGTGAAAATCTTGAAAATTCCTCATGAAATAATTATCATTCACTTTAGAAGCTAATACTAGGCATTCTTGGGATGAAATTTGTTAGAAATCTTTGGGGTATTACAATATCTTTTCCTTGAGAACATTCTTCCTCGAATGAGACTAACTGAGAGGGGAAAAAAATACACTGAACATGAACTGAACATGAATAACTGGAACATGATCTCATGACTTAAAAGCTGAACATAATATACTGAACATGCATATCCGATGCATGTGTAACTGATTCATGAATGCATGACTGAATGTTCCGAGGAACTAAGTTTCTCACAATGAGAATGCATTTCTGATGCATAATTATATAACTGAGTTGATATATGAATGCATGACTAAATATGCAATGGTACTTGATACCAAGTTTATACTGGGAACATGAACATGAAACTGAATACCAAGTTCGTGATGAGCACTGATCATGAAACTGAGTAACCTTAAGGAGAACTGTTACCTTGAGGATGATCTGAGTTGGCGGAGAAGAGGTGAGGATACTTTGTACGCATGTTTGATTCTTCTTCCCAAGTAGCTCCCTCGATGGACTGATTTCGCCAAAGAACTTTAACTAGAGGGACTTCTGTGTTTCTCAATCTACGAGTCTGATAGTCTAAGATTTCAACTGGAATCTTTTCATAAGAGAGACTGTTCTGAACATCAATGCTCTGAATAGGTACTACGATTGGTGGGTCTCCTATACACTTCTTGAGCAAAGAGACATGGAGAACTGGATGAACTGAGGCTAGATCTGAAGGTAATTCGAGCTCATAAGCTACCTTACCAAAACGACTAAGAATCTTGAAGGGACCGACATATCAGGGACTGAGCTTTCCTTTCTTATCGAATCTCTTCACTCTCTTTATGGGAGAGATATTTAGAAAGACATGATCACCAACCTCAAAATCAAGATCTTTTCTACGAGCATCTGTTAAGACTTTGTCGGCTCTGAGTAGCCTGGAGTCTTTCTCTGATTAACTGGACTTTTTCTAAGGCGTCGAATACTAAGTCAAGATCTATGATTGAGGCCTCACTAACTTTGAACCAACCAATTGGAGATCTATATCTCCTACCATAGAGATCTTCTAATGGAGCTATCTGACTACTGGAATAACAGTTGTTGTTGTATGCAAACTCAATCAAAGGAAAGTGGTCATCCCAACTTTTCTTGAAATCAATTGCACACGCCCTTAGCATATCTTCTAAAGCCTGAATGGTCCTTTTTGCTTGACCATATGTCTGAGGATGGAAGGTTGTACTGAGATGAACTTAGGTACCGAGACCCTTTTGGAATGCTTTCTAGAAATGAGAGGTAAACTGAGTATCTCTGTCTGAGATAATGGACAACCGAACACCGTGCAATCTGACCAACTCCTTGATATAGAGTTTGGCATAATCGTCAGCTGAATAAGAGGTATGAACTAGAAGGAAATGAGCTAATTTGGCCATTCTGTCTACAATGACCCAGACTAAATTATGTTGATGATGAGTTCGAGGCAAACCCATCACGAAGTCGGTATTCACAACTTCCCACTTCCAAGTAGGAATACTGAACTCCTACATGGACCCACTAGGCTTCTGATACTCTATCTTAACGTCCTAACATGTAGAGCACTTAGCCACAAACTCTGCAATGTCTATCTTCATCCCACTTAACCAATAGATTTCCCACAAGTCTTGGTACATCTTTGTGGCCCCTGGATGAATAGAGTAGCGCGTGCCATGTGCTTCTACAAGAATTTGCTGCCTTAAGTCGTCTACACCTGGAACACAAAGACGACCCTGACAATACAAAACACCATCTCCCTCTTGGGAGAAAATCTCTATTCTGATCCTGAACTGACTCTTTCAACTTGACAAGGGTGGGATCTCTCTCTTTCTTTTCTTTCACCTCGAAAACTAAAGATAATTCTAAACTACTCTGAACATATACACTACCCTCCGAAGAATCGACTAAGCGAACGCCTAGTCTGGCAAGCTGATAGAATTCTTGAGCTAACTTCTTCTTACTATCCTCCACATGAGAAACAATACCTATAGATAGCCTACTGAGAGCATCGGCTACTACTTTGGCCTTTTCAGGATGATAGAGGACACTCATTTCGTAGTCTTTCAAGAGTTCTAACCACCTTCTTTGATAAATATTGAGATCTTTTTGAGAAAAAACATACTGAAGACTCTTGTGATCTTTGAAGACATCTACATGAACTCCGCAGAGATAATGCCTCTAAATCTTCAAGGCAAAGACTACGACTGCTAACTCAAGATCATGTGTAAGATAATTCTTCTCATGGGGTTTAAGCTGTCTGGAGGCGTAGGTTATGACCTTACCATGCTGCATGAGAAAACAACCCAAATCTACTCTGGATACATCATAATACACCACGAACTCATCTGACCCATTTAGAAGAGCTAAGACTAGGGCTGAGGTAAGTCGAGTCTTCAATTCCCAAAAAACTCTTCTCGCAAGGGTCTGACCACTGAAACTTGACTTTTTTCTGAGTCAATCTGGACATAGAGGATGCAATAGATGAAAATCCTTTAACAAACCATCTATAATAGCCAGCAAAACCCAAGAAACTCCTAATATCTGATAGAGAGACAGGTCTTGGCCAATCTCTTACTGCTTCGGTCTTTTGAGAATCAACTCTAATATTATCATCGAAAATGAAGTGACCAAGGAATGCTACTGACCTTAGCAAAAAATTGCACTTATTGAATTTGGAGAATAGCTGATGATCTTTGAGAATTTGGAGTACTATTTTGAGATGGTCTGCATGATCGCGCTCAGTGCCGGAATAGACCAAAATATCATTTATGAAGACTATGACAAACATATCTAAGTACTTCTTGAACACGCGGTTCATTAAGTCCATGAAAGATGCGCGGGCATTGGTAAGATCAAATGACATGACTAAGAATTCAAAGTGACCATACCGATTATAGAAATCTATTTTTGGAAAATTACTTTCTCTAACTCTGAGCTGATGATAACCGGATCTGAGGTCTATCTTAGAGAAATAGTTGGCACCCTGAAGTTGGTCAAACAAGTCATCGATTCTGGGAAGAGGATACTTGTTCTTGACTGTGACCTTATTGATTTGATAGTAATTAATGCACATTCTGAGAGAACCATCTTTCTTATGCACAAATAAGACTGGTGTGCCCTATGAGGAAATGTTGGGTCTGATGAATCCCTTATCTAAGATATCCTTCAACTGTTCTTTCAATTCTCTAAGTTTTGCTGGTGTGATTCTATTTGGCAGAATAGAGATAGGCAGAGTATCTAGAAGAATATCAATGCTGAAGTCTATTTCCCTTTTGAAAGGAATTCTTAAAAGATCTTCAGGAAAGACATATGAATATTCATTCACTACTGGGACTGATTCAAGGCTGGGATTTTCAAAACTAGAATCTCTAACATGAACAAGATGGTAAACACATCCCTTATATATCATTTTCCTTTCCTAAAGGTAGGAAATAAGCCAACCCCTGAAAGCAGATACCCTACCCTTCCACTCAAAGATGGGTTTATCTGGAAACTGAAAATGGACTATCTTTTTTCTGCAGTCGACTGTGGCATAGTATGAATAAAGTCAATCCATGCCAAAAATGACATCAAAATTATTCATCTCTAATTCGACTAAGTCTGCTGAAGTGACTTTCTAAAATATCATAATCGGGCAGTTCCTGTATACTTGTCGGGCTATGATGGTTTTACCCACTGGGGTAGAGACTAAGAAGGGCTCTGCTAGAATTTTAAGACTAATTTTGAAATCAACTGCTATATAGGGAGTAACAAAAGACAAAGAATCTTTTGAATCTACAAAGCGTAAACATGCACATGAAAGATCTGTAACGTACCAGTAACTACATCAGGAGAATTTTCCTGATCTTGTTGGGTTTGAAGAGCATATAGTCTATTTGGGCATTGACCGCTAGTAGCATTGGTGGTGGAACCCTTCTGATTTGGGCGATCAGACTGAGCTGAGGAGCGGAGATAACTCTTATAACCTGACTGAGGGCAGTCTCTGAATTTGTGGCCTGGCTTGCCACAATCGAAATAGAAATCACTGCCAGCTCTGCAAGCACCCTTGTGGTTCTTACCATAAGTCTGACAAAGGGGATTAGTTCGGGCATTGCTGACACTGCCCTAAGACATAGAGCCTAGCACTCTATCTCTGAACTTAAAAGCTGGAGCACTGGCTGAAGAAGGAGCTAGAACTGATGAGTTAGGCAAAACTAAGAACGGTTTCCTCCTTCTGATTTAGGCTGACTAAAATTGAAGCTACCTGTCCTAGCTTTCTTATTCTGCTTTTTCCTCTGGTTATTCTTCTACTCCTGTATTTGCTGAGCATGGGTCATAATTCTAGATAAAGTCATGTCACTATTAAGCATGGAGTATCTACACTTATTAGTCACGCTATCATTTACCCCTGAAGCGAACTCACTCATCCTGGCTCTGCCGTCTGCAGCCACATGAGGGGCATATCTGGATAATTGAGTAAACTTTAGAGAATACTCTTTCACCATCATATTTTCTTGCCTGAGGTTGATGAATTATACAACCTTAGCCTCTCTAAGCTCTTGGGGAAAGAATTTGTCTAAGAATGCAATGATAAACTCCTCTCGCTCTATAGGACCTGCATCATCTAACCTTTATGATTTACACTGTTTGAACCAAGTATGATCCACATCCTGTAATTAGTATGCGGCTAACTCAGCACTCTCAACAGTAGTCACCCTCATGATATCTGTCACTTTCTGAACTTGATCAATAAATTCCTGAGGGTCTTCATCTACTTTAGACCCGTGTAAGGATAGAGGATTTATTAAGTGAAGTCCCGAATCCTAGCTGCAGCTGAGTTGACCACTGGGTTGGTCGGAACGACAGCTGGTCGCTCATTATAGGTGGCTACTGACTGAGCAAGAGTGGAAAATGCGGTCCTAAATTCCGTATGAGAAACATGATTGTCCAAAGGTTCTTCGGGCTGAGGGGCTGACTGATTTCTTCTCTTAGGCGACATATTCTTAAATAAAGAGAAGAAGCATTTTAGACTGAGAGATTGACATGTGATTATGCTCACTGGCATGACATGAATACTGAAAGAAGGGAAACTGTTCCTAAACATCTCATAGCCTCTTGCAGATAACTATGGTGTGCAACTCACCCATGTTGAAGACTCTACTAGATGCGGCTTTTAGACTTCCTAGGACTCTATTGAACCTTAGGCTCTGATACCAAGTTTGTAACACCCCGATTTGCTAAAATGGAATGCCACATAGTGCTCATGACCCCGAAGGACCACAAGCTAACCCATGACTGATATCTGTACCTGTATACTGCATAAAATATTAAATAATGCAAAAACATTCACTGAAAGGCCATAAGGATCAATACGAAACATAAAATGGATGAGATAACATCTGTGGGGTAATACAATACCCAAAACAAAACTGTAAACACTAAAGTCTGAAACATGATAGTCTACTTCTAGTCTAAAAGCCTCTACTGTCTAAATAATCTAAATAAGGAGTTGATGGGACATATCCCTAGCTAACTCCAACTAATAACTAATCAATAAAATAGTGGAGAAATAATCATGTCCTCGAAGGATGAGGACTCACTTCTATTCTGACTGTTGAGACTCGAATCTACTGTTGATCAGGAACTCATGTCTCTGAACCTATGGTGTAGCATAAAAAGAAAGAACCATAGCGCAGTACAATGGAATGTACTTAGTATATATGTGAGGTAGACTAATGAAAGGGTTAACATGCATGAATAATGCTAGCTGACTGTCTATCATGAATGCGAAAATGCATACATAAATATGTAACTATAACCTACACTATGATATCGTGATTACTGAATATGAATATTGATGGCATGACATACTAATAACTAATATTACTGATAGCATAAATAGTTGTATCTGAATGTAACTAATAACATGGGTGACTGTATCTGACAGTCCTGAATCTGATGGAACTATCTGAGTTCCTTACTGTATTTGAGTCGACTGTATGTGACAGTCTTGAATCTAAAGAACTATCTAATTTCTTTTACTAAGACTGGTACTGAAACTGTGGGAGGTAGTATTTAATCGACATTCCCCTGATACAGCATCTTGGCTGAATTGGGGTCCAATCTATAACCCCAATTGAAAGGGTGTCAATACCACGCCACTAGTAAGGACAAGCTATGGGTAACCCTTATCTGATAGTATCCCCAAAAGAGAATGGTGGGGCCTTATCTGACAGTGCTTATCCATATTATCAACCCTCATCGAACAGTGTTGATGTCTCAACCTATGCTGGCTACATAGTTCTGGAATACAAGGATGACTTCTAAGGATCACACCCTCATCTAATAGTGTGTGTCCCTATCCTTGAGTTCACTCGGTGCTAATTCCTACTCCCATCTGAATGGACACTGAACATGGTTTACAAAACTGAACATGAGATGACTTACTAAGATCCGTTGACTGGCGGAATACTACTGATATCTAACAACTGACTGAGTCATGAGAGCATGGAGATTTTTCCTGAGTCATAAGAGTATCTGAAGTCTAAGGATTCATAGCTTGACTGAGAGTATCATGAAAACATGACATGGCTTTAGGTACACAGCTAATATTTTGGGTACAAGTATCCCCAGGACTCGATGGAAGGAAACTGACAAAGCATGACTTACTTGAATAAATAATAATCATCATAATACATTTACTGAAGCATTTCATCAAACATGATAGGTATAAGCTTGTAAGTACATGGGGATTTCATGATATCATGCTAATTAGACACTTTCCCTTCATCTAGGCATTCAACCAAACACATAGTAGGCATATAATGTGTAAACAACATCTTACAACAATTAACTGTTGATTCAATTCCAATTTAATCATTCAAGGGTTTAGTCCTAGGGTTTTATGAATCTATACCAGCCCATATGGAATTTAACACTCATTTATGGAATACAATTCAATTACTCATTATCAATATGAACAAAAGCAGCCCAATCATGAAATTCATAAGAAAATCCTTAACTTGAATTTAGAAAAGGGATTCTTGGGCTTCATGGATGAAAGGAGTCCATGAATGAATACCATGCATACCTTAGTTCATGATTTCGTGAAGATTGATGGTGAAACCTTCTTGAATTTGAATCCCCAATAGAAACCCTAGCTTGTTCTTGAGAGAAACTTGAGAGAAAATAGTATATTTTGGGTGAAGAATGGCTAAATCACGTGTTATTGGGTTTAAATAGGGGTAGCAAATTGACCCTTTTAACCTGGGATGCGTCATTAAATTTCAGTAAAATTTTCCCGAATTGGGCCCCTAGCACGATGCGGCGTTATCGCACCATGTCACTGGAAACTGACAATTGCGAAATTGAGGGATGGTGCGATGCGGAGCCATTCTGTTTCCCCTTCCTTCGTGACCTGGAACTTTGGCGCGATGCAGGGAAAATCGCGCTGAGGCACTGGAAAAAGGACAATTCTGAATTTGAGTGCTGGCGCGACTCGCCATAATCGCGAACACCTACTGGAAATTTACAAATGTCATTTCCTCTTGTGGCGCATCGCGCCACTAACTAATATGGCGTTGTTTTACGACGGAAACTTGAAATAGTCATAACTTCTTACCCGGTTATCGGATTTAAGCGAATCATATATTGATGGAACGCTTATTGAATTTTTCACATGACAAAAACTGAAAATCTTAAAAATTCCTCATGGAATAATTATCATTCACTTTAGAAGATAATACTAGGCATTCTTGGGATAAAATTTGCTAGAAATATTTGGGGCATTATCGTATGGGTAAAAAATGGGCTAATTCGTGACCTAAGGGGTCTATTTATACCCCTTTCACGAAAATAAATGCTACAATCGCACACCCTGGCAGCAGCAGGAGGTGTGGATATTACCAACACCTTTGGTGAAGTTCCATTACCCTCTCTACACAGGCATTGCTACAATTTCCACTCAAGTGGTGTGATCGCAGATGCACCAGAAACCAGTTTAAACTTGGAAATTCTTTCAAGTTTCTGTCAAAGCTTCGGGATTCATTTTAAATTAGATATACGGAAATGAACTATGTAACCATACTAAATTCAACACTTTAAAATCAATGGCGATATCAAATTTTTAAAATGATGTCATTTTTAAAAAGTTGACCCCCGAATTCTAAAATCATAAAAGGTGCTAAAATGCATTAGGAACCGTGCCAATCACTCCCACACTCCAGAAATACCACAATGCAACTATGAGGAGGGGTGAAATAGTTAAATAACACACAGTCACATTTTTTACATATAACATCAAAAATTTAGATCGTTACCCATTGACAATGACATTCCTGGTCTTGCATCAACACCACACCCAAATCAAAAGTTAATCATCACAAAATATGAAAAAAAATCCTTACCTTCAACCAGAAATGAAAGAATGAGAGTTGTAGTCAAAAGTGTCTTGAGCTTTTAGAAGCTCTCCTCACATTAATCCAACCATACAAATGGCACCTTTTTTTTAGTCAACCTTGTCATGTGAGTAGCAATTGAAGAAAAATTATTATCAAACCCTTGATAATAACTATCAATACCCACAAAGCTCCTTACTTCAATCACAAAACTAGGCCAAACTCAATTCTTAACTACTTTATTCTTTTGGGGATCTACCATCGCCGCATTTCAGGACCACATGCCCTAAGATGGCAATTGAAGAAAATCAAAACTCACATTTTGAGAACTTTTCATACAACACTTCTCCATCAAAATTCCCAAGACAACATGAAGATAATCTGCATCTTCCTCCTTTTTCTTAGGGCAAACCAAAATGTCATCAATAAAAATTGTCATAAAAAAATCTAAGAAAGACTTGAGAATAATGTTCATCAAGCTTATGAAGGTTATCAGGGCATTGATCAACCCAAAAGACATCACCAAGAACTCATAATTACCATACCCAGTCTTTATAGCCGGCTTGGGTATATCCACATACAAAACTTTAAGTGGATGGTACCTCAACATTAAGTCATTCTTAGAGAATACTAAAGCACCCTGCAACTGTAAAAAATGATCATCCATGCAGGGATAGGGATACTTATTTCTGATGGTAACTTGTTCAATTGTCTATAATAAATGAACATTCTTCTTCCACCATCTTTATTTTTAATGAACAAACCTGGAGAACCCCAAGGTAAAGAGCTAGGATGTATAAATCCCTTATCAAATAACTCCTACAACTGCTTTTAGTATCTCAATTCTGTCGGAGCAATTTGATAAGAAGGAATAGAAATTGGGCGAGTGTCCAGTTCCAGATAAATACAAAAATCAATATCCCTATCTAGAGGCATACCAGGAAAATCTGTAGAAAATACCTCCTAAAACTCGAAAACCATAGGAACAGACTTAATAAAAGGGGAATCCTCACTAACATCCCAAAGATGAGCTAGGAAGGATGAACACCCCTCCTTCACTAGATTTCTAGCCTAAATAGAAGATATGATTTTCACTAGCTTAGACTCATGCACTCCCTCCTACTCTAGTTTACCCATACCCAGCATTTCTAGACTCATTGTCTTAGTATTATAGTTCAAGACAACATAATATGTAAACAACTAAGTCATACCCTGAATAATGTCAAAATCAAGCATGTCCTATTAAGTCTACCTAGGTCTAAAAACCCAAAAATAACATAGAACATACATGGTACATATGGGTCACACCATAAAATCTCCAACCAATGTAGAAACATAAATAGAAAAATTGAGTACATCACAAACCAAATCCATACCCAAAGTAAATAACTGACTCATAAAAGTAAGTAAAGCCTGGATCAAACAAAATAGAAGTCATCTGGTCATAGACAATAATAGTACCTATAATAATGACATTAGATGCCTCAGCCTCAATCTTGCCTGGAAAGTCATAAAAATAAGATCTATCAACAAGTTGGGATGGATGCGCCCTGTATTCCTATCACCCTTGTTTATACCATGACCTTACTAGTTACCACCCCATCTACCCAATGAACGACCCTTATTGTTACCATATCCACCTCTACCTACTAGAACCACAACTTTGGTCTGTTGGTATGCCTGATTACCTGTCCACCTCAAAGTATGCTCTCTCTTAAAGTGGCCTACCATAACACAATAATAATAACTTCACTCAAGAGAAGGCCCTTCAGCTGATGAATAAAAAGCTCCTTTACTTTTAGAACCTGAGGGTTATTGAATAGCCCATGAATAACCACCCATAGAAGCTAACGAAGCTGACTGAATAGGGTGAGCCAACTGAACCTGTTGATTGTGACCCCTAAAATAAGAACCATTGAAGCTGCTTGCATTTTGGTACTTATTGGCTAATTCCTTAACCTAACAAACTTGCTAAACTTTCTCTAGCTTTTTCACATAATTAGGAACATCGTTAAAGCTATTTTCTACAAAAGTCTTGTGAGCAGACAAAACTTGATGATCAGTATTCAAACCTTTTACATATAATCAGATCCTCTCATCTGCAGTTCCTAACATCTGGGTAACACATTGAGATGAAGCATATAACTTGGCCTCGTAGGCCACAACTAACTTATTGCCCTATTCAAGGGCTAAAAACTTATCTTTCTTGTAGTCACAAAGGGTGAAGAGGATATATTTCTCTAAAACTAAGGCAAGAAACTGAGCCTAAGTCAATAGATGAAACACTAGTGATCTACACCCACATAGGCTCTCTACCACGGCTTGGAGTCCCCTTTGTTGGAAAGTTACAAACTCAATACCATGTTGTTGCATAATCCTCAATTAGTGAAGAGTCTCATAGAAACCAATGATAAGTTGAAATGCATCATCAGTTTTAGTACCATCAAATGAAGGAGGCTTCATTTTCAAAACATGGGCAACAACTCATGCTCGGTCCTAGTTATATCAGGGCCTAACATAGGATGGGAATATGCATTACTACACAAAGCCTCATCAATCAAGGAGATAAAGTAGCAGTGGGATAAGCACCCAAAACTTTGAAGTTCAACACAGTAGGGTGGTTATAATACCAGTTAATTCGCTCAAAAAAGCCAAAATTTACTAGATAACCTAAGAAGACACCGAAAAAGAGTAGTACCTTTAGCAGGTGCCACTATCTTAGTTCTTAAACCATCCTTATCCACTGCCTCAACCTCCTTAAAATGATCCTAGGGTGGGGGAGGTGATACTGATATACCCTTAATTAGTTGAGTAAGTCAATTTTAATTCTCATACTTCTATTCACCACCCTCCTAATTTTATACTCTTCTTCATTGGTCTCTTACTTACCTCATATTTGTTCATACTAATTAACAACACAACCACCACATAATATTCAATTCTTGTTCTCTGTTCTCAATACTTTATGTCACTTAATTCATGAACCTAGGATATATAGTCACTACGAATTTCCAGTCCACTAGTAACCAACCTACTCAGACACATTCAAGTCATATTTGTAGGAATACCCACCAATTAGGGATAACACATGTATTCACCTTTACACACATATTAATACTCAATTGGGAATAAAACGACATCTCATGGTCATAGCACCAAACCACTGCTACCTTAACACAATCAAGTCCAGTCAAATAGGGAAGCATAAAATAAGTAAAATTATTCAACTAGGACAATACCATACCCTATAATATTTAAATCAGCCTTACCACACTTATCTTTTCATGGAACTTAAACAATTAATTACTCAATTCAAGAAAATTAGTAGCCTATACCACTCATGAATTTAAGGAAACACAATATTATAAACTATGTACCAAATAACCTAGACATCTAGTGTCTGCCATCCGTATGCCAAACCAAGTGTTATATCACCTTATTCCAACGTCCTCACAATTAAAACCCCAAATTCCTCCAATTTTGTGATGATAACCTTTATCAATTTATCTCACACTAAAGAAACTAGATCACAATTATACAATCAGAATAAAAGATAGCATAACCACACTTACACTTTAAACAAGTCTTTTACACAATCTCAATATAGGTGATTAGACCAAGCAAAATATTATTCAACAAGTACACATTCACATCATGCATCGCAATAAGTAAAAAAAGAGGCAGTTAATATGCACACATAAACTAAATAAAGTCTCATCTATAATTCAACCATCACCAACTCTTTTCCACCAATTATAATATCTTGGACCATATACACATAGAACAAGTAACACAAATATTACCTTAGATTTAACCTTGGGCCATCGATATATAGAATACACAAACAACCACTCTAAGCTAAACCTTTTTCCTCCCATCCTTCCATTTTAACTCTAATTGCTCTCTAGTCACTCAATCAACCCATTAAACTTGGAAGTAGGAATTTACACCAAACATTCCAACAACCGCTAATTTAACCATACCACACTACCATAACTAAATATTAATACTCATTGACCAATTAATTATGCACAAAAAATGATAGGGCAACATCAATAACACGTGAAACTCATTCTAGAATATCTATCTTATTCAAATAACCTTAATCTACCAATTTTATCCATCCAAACATTTTAGTTACAGACTTAGCCATAAAATCTCTCATAATCTATGATTTGGCTATATTTTCTAACACGGGTCATTACTACTCAAACAAACCTAGCTTTACCAAACAACTAATATAGACACATGAAGTTGAATTTTTGGTTCTATTCTTGTGATTTCCACTATGAAATCTGCAAGAAAAGGTTAGGTTTTACCCCATATAAGCATGACCTTCTTCTCCACTACTCTAGAGCTTTGAGGCAACTCTAAAAATTTGTAAAATGAATTCTAGCTTAGGGTAACAACTGAAAAGAGATGAATAATTAAAAACTCCAGTGGACTATTTCTATTTCTCGACATCATGCTATAGTAGCCTGTAGGCTGCTAAAATATATTGTTATAGTGGGATGATGTCACTCCACCCTAAAATTTTTACTCCAAATTTATTTAACTGCATCTTTTATCCACATATTTCAAAGGTATTAATGAATTCCCCAAACTTCGAGCCCCTATGGACTTGGTGGTTTTAATAATGATGGAATATGTTATTACAACAAATAACAATTTATCCGTTGTTCATCCTTGAATAATCATGATAGGAGAAAAGCTGGATAAAATACACCTGGGTCCTTAGCACTCTCATATTAATTATAAATTCTTACCTAAAAATATTCGTCCAAATTACACTGGATTTATTAAAATACATAAAGTACATAATTTATCGCACCTGAGGCTCACACAACATCACTTTTAACAAGATTATGAGTACCCAAGCTAACTTGGGCCTTGCCAATATTCCTTGAATTATAGTTAATTCAAAAAGAAAAGAATAAAAATTTTCCACCCCAAAAATGGACTAAGTAATGCTATAGTGGGAATTTTTTTGTTATAGCGGCGCTAATATATTAAACTACAGGCTGCTATAGTGGGATGGAACAGTTTAAAGAGTTGTGCAATGGGTTTGACTCCTATTTCTTAATTCTAAACTCAAAATACCCCTCTGATCTCCAATTAACTTACTTTAAATATTAGAATCAAGGTAAATTCTTTCTAACTTCGTCTCCTTACTCTTTTACATGCAATATAGATATTCTTGCACTAGGAATCATTGAAAATATGTTGGTTTTGGGTTGTTTTATTAAATTCATAATTCTCTTGAATTCAAACAAAATTTCAAAGCATGTTTTCTTCTCTTATGTCTACAATGCCCTCATCTCATTCTATGCATAAGATTTATGAATTTCATGGCCAATATTGGGCTTGAACAAGAATAGTTGTGAAGGGCTATTTTTTTTTAATTATTATGGCTTGTATAGGGGTTTAAACACCTGGATTTTAATATATAATAGTCCCATGACACTTTTCCAACCCTGGTCTATGTTTAACAAGTTTAAAAAGATGATTTTTGTTAAAGGTACCATTGATGCACTAGTTCAAGTTCAGAGAAACTAAAGGCTTCTATAGCATCCTTATCCTGCTATGGTGGGATTATTTCCGCTATAGAGGTCCCATGGAAGCAGAATTCCTTCTTCTATAGCTAAAGGTAGACAATAGCCTTTCTAAAATTTTGAGAGTTATTTTTTTTGGAAACTTGCAATTATTTGAATACCTCTATGGGTTCTAACTCACTTTTGCTTTGTATTATTATTAAATTTATGATAGATAATCAAGATAATGCTCCCCTCTCTTGCATAGCCTTCCTTAATAGAATTATTAGGTCAAATTTTGGCCCTACTGAAGAAAGAGATTCTGCTATGAGAAGAGATTTCTAACTAGGGGTGTAGCGGAGGTGATGCCCAAATGATGTCTCGATCTTGCTCAGGCAGTTCTAAGCTATCTTACAGACCATACTCTAAATTAAACCATACCCGACTATTTGCATTTGAAGAGTATATGTCCCCGTAGATATGTCTATAATCAATAAGGTCCTAGGTTACTTGATGTCCCAAATACTGAGTACCTATCCAAATCATATTAAATGGCCATACGGTGGCTGAGGGATACACTGGTTATTGAGGTTGGCCAGGACAAAGACTACTAGACTAGCCACGAGGGGAGCATAAACGTGCACTTCACTATAAATGATTAGAGATGGCTGAATTTAGTGACCCACAGGATTTATACTTCGAGTAATAGTACTTATGTGAATTTACCCTTGGATCTAGTGATAGCTTACACTATACAAGGGATTTATCTAAATATAGGGTTACAGATCGTGATAAAGTGGAAGGGTTTCTACTAAGGCAACAAAAAGGCCCCTTATTTTTTAAGTATGATTTTGTGTTGTGCAGGCGTGTAACGATGCCTTGGAAGAATGCTGACAGGGACTAAGTGAGTGGAATTCCCTTCTATCCCTTCAAAGTGAAAAGTTCCATGTTCTATAATAAAAATAAAAAAATAGAAACCAGGGAGGAGAGAAATAGAGAAGTAAAGGATCATGCCCCTTCTACCCATCTCCTGATTTCTTACAATCATCTGGAGAAAGATATGGTTTCCATAAGGAACTTCATAGAGCAGGATCACTTGCCTTCCTAAGGTTCATCCCCTTCTATTTCTGCAGCCCTATCAACCACTACCTAGGATTTTATAGATCTCCAGAGGGAGCTGGATGAGGAGAAGAAGAGGCCATCTTGGGATCATAAGTTGGCTTGGATTTAAAATATCCTTAAGGTCATATTTAATTGTGTCATCCTTGATAAGCCATTTCTTGAGCTAAAGAGAGAGGATATGTAAGATTTCTCCTTTCTGAGTGGTCCTAAAGGAGAGGGCTCTGACTACTCAAGCCATAGAGATGGTAGGGCCTCCATCTTGATCTCTGAGTACATGTCAGCCTATCTCCTCTCCCCATATTTTTTTCTGAATACTGGATTTAGGGTATGTAACAAATAATTTCTTTCTATTTTGCATATTAAATGTTTGTTTTTATAAGGCAAGTACTGAATACATAATTATTATCTTTTACAATATGTGTCGCGCTAATCATGTGATATCTAGTTGCTTATAATAGTTTTTTGGATATGTTAGGAATGAAGTGCAATATAAGAGAAAATAGGGCAAGGATTCTGCCCAGGCTATCCCGCTATAGTGGCCTACATGTCCCTACCACGTCATTGTCGTAGTGGGAAAATTTTTGCTATAGCAAGGTCACAGTATTAGGGCAGTGCCCACTATAGCGGCCCACTAGCATTGGCCCAAAATATTCCCAGTTTATGTAGTCTCCCTAGCCCCATTCCTTCCATAACTCTTTAATTCTAATTCATACAACATATAAAGCACAAATCCAAGATCAAAATCCAAAAATTTGGAAAGGTTAACAATTAGTCAAACAAGTTTCTTACACCCAGTTATTGATTTATGAAATCAACATCAATGAACCTACTAAAATTCTTCTCAAACCTTGAACAGTTGTCATGCATATGGTTTTCATGCAACCATTTTAAGCAAGGAAAACTTCAACAATTAGAAATTTCAACTACCACTTTTATATATACCATCAATAATGAATCACATTCAAGCGTCAACTATTCATTTAATCACGTATCATGCAAATTCTCAATTAACAGCCCATAGTCAACTTACAAACACTTCACTTATCATAGATTGTCAATATCAGACCACTTGAAATTTATCTAAATTTAGTTAGGACAATTACATTAATTAATCAAATTTTAGCCATTGCTCGTGTCTTTCTAAACATATCATTCAACTCACGTTCTCGACCGCCACTAATTAATAATCCAATAACTTTAAACACTGCCCTTATGGCCAAATACCAATTAGAAACTTCTAGCTGCCAACCAGTTTCTTGTTTTTCCAAAATAGAGTCAGGTAACCTTTATTTGTTTCGATAAATATACCACTTAGACTAAGTTCATACAAACAATCATCAAGGATACAATGAGAGAAAAGAAAAAAAGGAACCATTCCTAGAATATCACATAGCTTCTCAAAGATTAGATGTGGACATCATGTAATGCTTCGAGTTCTTGGTCCTTGAAAGTTTCTGAAATTTTATCGCCACTGTCTTGACTACGACTCACCTTATAAGTCATAGGGAGTCCTGACGAGTCATTGGGCTCAAATTGTAACTAAATCAGAAAGTGTGTGGCTGAGTTCCACATTGAGTAAGAGCGGCTCACTATGAGTTGTAAGGACATATTACGAGTTGTTGGGTATAATTCTTAGGGTGTCAAGTTTATACCTTAAATGGTTGTTGGGTTGACCATGACTGGACTCAACCAGCGGAGACCGCCCCCTGTAACCCAACCTATCTAGCTTTATCCACCCTTTGATGGGCGAAATTTGAACATATAACAAGATATCGTAAATGGTCTCATCAAGACTCTAGGATAGGGTCACTATCGTGACTGACCCAACCGAGTTCAACTGTATCATGCCAACTGCCCAACCACACCAAACCAAACCATAGGCCATAACCAAATAAAATACCAAAATATAATATAATTAATTCCAAAATATAATAGAATAGAACAACCAACAATATCGTCCAAGGATGTAAACCCCAATACCAATACCAATGCCAAGGCAAACACCACTACCAATCCCGCCCATACCAAGCCCCAGAAGTACCACAAAGCCTCTATCCAAAAGAGTAAACAAATTCGGTTGGGATATGCCCCCAATCATGGCTAAAACCAATATAAAAAATAAAAAAAGACTAGTGTCTAAAGAAATCCATAATATTAAATAATGCCTTTCAAAAGAATGGAAGCTCACCACTTCTGTCCAAATGCTGATACCAAATCCTTGTGCAAAACAGGAGGAGTAGAATGGTCGGTTCCTATATAGTGTGGGTATGCATCCGCCAGTAGACCGGGTTAGCGATTGACCACTAGCATGAATCTCAGGATAAGGATAAAATAATGCCAGTTATAAAACCAAGTAAAATGATCCAAAATGCATACAACCATACATATATAAGTGCTGAGAAAGTGAACCGGGTTTAGCATGCATTGAAAACCTTTACCTGGGATGTGTATCTTGGCCGTCCTAAACCACCCACGGGCGATATGGGTTCAGCTCCCCTACTGAAAGTGCCCTAGTACATATAGCCACACGACCAGGGAAGTATCCCACATGATGACTAGTGCATCCCCCAATAGTGCAACATCATGAACATGGTACACTAAGACCAATCCTCGTATCGGCAAATACGAGTTTCAAGTTATAGTCCCCCGAGACTGCCACTTTCCATGGATTTACTACATACCTCATCATTAATGCCCAAATAAAAATTGTTTCCAAATAACCTACCAAATCAATTTACCATTTTATTAACCAAGGCCAATATTAGGAGTATCATCATGCCACCCCTTACTTGCAAGCAAAATCCATGGCCAAACCATTTAGGTTAAGGGGACTTTCAAGTGCCCTTCCATATACCACATTAAACCACATGGGAGAATTCCATGTTCTTCACAAGCATAACCATTTAGCCTGTAGAGTTTTCAAATGACAGTGCCAAGCACACACACAAGTGTACGTGGTTTACCAAGTGAAATAGTGGCCTTCAAGAAAGCCGAATATCGATCCTACAGGGACTTGTTCTGATAAATTATCCAATTCTAGTTCACAATTCAGATTCAAATGGTGCAAGCATAACCAAAATAGAGTTTTAAAGTTATAACTAAATTTAAAGTAAATAGTGTGTAAAATAAAGGTCTTGAAACAATCAATAGAAGAAAACCCAGGGTTAAATCACTCCGAAAAATCATACTATGTTATTGACTTCATTCATTAACTTGTTTATCTTGGTCGTTGATTCGTAGGGTTAATTACATGATCATGATTTCCTGACCTCTAACCGTTTATCTAATTTGGACATTAAAACTACACTGTTGAGCGGGGATGTAATAATCCAATTAAGTTCTTTGAGATATCATCCAACGTGTGAATCAATTAAGGCCTCTAAGTATATCCCTGTCCTAGATGTTAATTTAAATTCTTTATTTTAAAATAGAATACAAACCATACTTTGTTCATTTCCATGTTTTATCTCCCTATTCCCTCTCTCAAGATCACAAGGTTGACAATAGATGTATTCTAAGTACGATCAAGCCTCAAAATAGTTAAAACAAGAATGAACACACAATCAATAATGATAAGCAAATCGAACAAACTTAATTCAAAATAATAGCACTCATGTTCTTGGCTTTAACACTGAAAAGAAGGCATTTAGCTACGCATAGTCTCAATCGTAATCAAAAGATTATAATTAACAACTAAAGACATGAATGAACTAAATAAAAATAATTAAAAAACCTAAAATCAAGTTGTAGCAGCCCCTCAATCCTCTAAGACCTTCCAAGATTGTCCAAGAATGATTACAGAATGATACAACCCACCAGGGCTCATATGCTGGACCTTAACCTGTTGACACACCATGAATTTGGCAACAAAATCAACCACATCCCTTTTCATACCATTCCACTAATAGATATCCTTGAGATCATGATACATCATTGTTAAGCAGGGATGAACAACGTAGTATGACTCATGCGCCTCAACCAAAACCCTTTTCCACAAACCGTCAATATTAGGAACACGCAACCTTCTGTGGTACCGTAAAGAACCATCACCACTAATCTCAAACACAACCACCTTTTTCACACCAACATTACTCTTGATTTTCATCAAGACAAGATCTAGCACTTGCTTTTTCTTAATCTCTGCACCAAGAGACAATTGAACCACCTATTTCACCATCGCACTACTATTTTTAGAGTCCAAGAGATAGACCCCAAGATTAGCCAAGGAGTGAATAAACTTCACCAATTCTCTCTCTCCTTCCTCCACATGAGCCAGACTACCCATAGATAACCTACTAAGATCATTAACAACCTCATTAGCCTTACCTGGGTGATGGTGAAAACTAATATCATAATCCCTGAGAAGCTCAAGCCATCTTCTTTGCCTAAGATTTAGCTCTTTCTAAGTGAACATGCACTGAAGATTATTGTGATTAGAAAAGATATCCACGTGAACACCATACAGATAATGCCGCCATATTTTCAAAGAAACACAACTGCCAATAACTCCAAATCATGAGTAGGATAATTTCTCTCATGTACTTTCAACTGCCTGGAAGCATAGGCAATCACTTTCCCATGCTGTATCAAAACACAACCAAGCCCTACCCAAGATGCATCACAATAAACCACAAACCCCTCATTGCCTTTCGACAAATTCTGGCTTGGAGCCGAAGTCAACTTATCCTTTAACTTCTCAAAACTCCCTTCACAAGAATCCAACCAAGGAAACTTAACCTTCTTCTTAGTCAACTTAGTCAAAGGCCAATCAAAAAAACTTTCCACAAATCGTCTATAATACCTGGCCAAACCCAAGAAGCTCTGAATATTGGATGGAGTCGTGGGCCTAGGCCTCCCTGTCACCGTAGTAACCTTTTGAGGATCCACTATGATCCCTTCACTAGAAATAATATGACCAAAGAAGGTCACTGTGTTCAATCAAAACTCACACTTAGAGAACTTGGCATATAACCATTGTTCCTTTAAGGTCTACAACACTACATGAAGGTGATTAGCATGATCCACCTTGCTCTTCGAATAAACCAAAATGTTATCAATAAACACAATGATGAAGAGATCTAAATACTGCCTGAAAACTCTATTCATCAAGTCCATAAATATTTTCGAAGCATTAGTCAACCCAAATGACATCACCAAGAACTCAAAATTCCCATACCAAGTATGAAAAGCCATCTTAAAGATATCCACCTCCCTAATCTTAAGTTAATGGTACCTAGACAGAATACCTATCTTAGATAAGAACTTGTCACCTTGAAACTGGTCAAACAAGTCATCTATCTAGGGAAGAGGATACTTGTTCTTGACCGCTATCTTATTCAACTGCCTGTAGTCAATGCACATCTAAAGGGAACCATCCTTCTTACGCACAAACAACGCTGGTGCATCCCATGAAGAAACACTATGATGAATAAACCCCTTATCCAAAAGATCCCTAATTTGCTCCTTAAGTTCCCTTAATTCGGTCGGAGCCATTCTATATGGAGGAATAGAAATTCGATGAGTGACCGAAAGAAAACCAATACCAAACTCAATTTCTTTATTCGAAGGAACACCAGGAAGATCATCGAAAAGACCTCTAGAAACTAATTAACCATAGGGACCAAAGACAAAGAAGGACCTTCCGAGTAAGAATATATAACCCGGACTAAGTGATAAAGACAACTCTTGGAGATTAACCTCCGAGGTCTAAGATAAGAAATAAACCTCCCCCAGGAGCTAAGGAACTACCTCCCAATTCTATTATTGGTTGACCAGTGAGCTTAAAGATAACCTTATTGTCCGACAATCCAACGATGCATTATAAGAATGCAACCAATCCATACCCAAAATTATATCAAAATCTACCATATATAACTCAAACAAATCCACTAAGGTCTGCCTGCTACCAACAGATACCACACACCCCCTATAGACTCTCTAGTAATAACTGATTCACTTACCAAGGTAGAAATAGAAAATGGATCCAAAATGACTTCCAGATCAAAACCAAAAGACACAGTCACATAATAAAGAGTAGACCCTGGATCAAGCAAATAATATACGTCGTAAGAGAAAAGTTGTAACATAGTAGTAATGACATTAAGTGATGCCTCGGATTCCTATCGGGAAGCCAAAGCATACAACCTATTTGGGCCAACACTAGAACCACGAGCAGTAATAGAAGCAAATGCCCCACCATCAGGTGCAGAAGTTGAAGATAAAGACACAGGAATCTTATTCACCACTATAGCAACTTAATTAACCGAACAATCCCTGAGTCGATGGCCTACCTTTCCACATTTGAAGATTTATCCCTTTCTTCCTCGCAATAACCCCGATGAGGACTACCATAAAATTGATAAGGAGGACACGAAGAAACTGACTGACCTCTACTCACCTAAGATTGGGCAATCTGTGCTCGAGAATTTTCACCCGCTTGATGATGTTTGTCTCCTGAATGATAAGAAGAACTAGAAAAAAAAAGAAATAGAACTCCCCCACTTCTTTTTTTGCCACTTTCCACCATCTTTACCACCCTGAGACTAAGCACTTTCCTAATCAGAAAACCTGTTCCTCTTTCCCTACCTATCCCCAAACTTTGCCTGCCTTTTTATCTTATTCTCAACCTACTTCATAAGAACAGTTATCGAGGAATATCTATATCCTTAATCAGCAAAGCAGTCATGCTCTCTAGAATCATATTTCTATTCAACCCAGAAGTAAACTTCCTCATTCTCGACCTCATATCGGCCACTAAGTCAGGAGCATACCTTAATAGTTGATGGAACTTTAAAGCATACTCTTTTATTGACATCCTCCCCTACTTGAGGTTCACAAACTCCTCCATCTTAGTTTTCCACAACTCTCAAGAAAAGAACCGATCCAAGAAAGCATTAGAAAAACCTCCCATAACTATTTCTCTTCCATATCGCCTCTATCCCTGTCCACTTCTCATACCACGAATAAGCAACATCCTTAAGCTGATAAGATACAAAGTTATCCCCCTCTATATTAGTAGCCTACAACACCTAAAAGATCTTTCTACCTCATCCAAGAAACCTTATGGATCCCCCTCTAACTTCACTCCAATAAAAGTTGGAGGACCCATTTTCATAAATTAACCAACCCTTGTGGCCTCAGCAGATAAAACACCAGCTGCACCCCACTCAGCCTGAGCAGTAACTAGTTGAGAAATAACATAAATAGACTGATAAAATTCTACTTTCATCACTCTTTCTTGAGGGACCTGAGGAGAACTAGCTAGGATAAGAGGAACTCCAGCACCATCAGGAATAGGATTATAAGATTAAAGGTGTACTCCAGACATAGGACAACATTATCCTCAGATGAGATGGAAGAATTTCCTTGCATTCCAGATCTAGGAGGCATGATATGAAAGACTAACAAACAAAGATTATAGAGGATTCCAAGATTGAGAATTCAAGCTTAAAGATAGAATACCAAGAAAGTGAAACATTCCTAAATACCTTATAGCCTCTTCTTATGAGTGTGGTATAATTCACACCCCTTAAAGAGATGCTACTCAATATGACTTTGTGGAATCCTAAGTGACCATGAACCTAGGCTATGAAACCAACTTGACATGACTCAACCTCGGTCCTTGTTGTAATGGACATCCCAAGTCCAACCAGCGGAGATCACCCCATGTTACCCAACTATCCAGCTTTATCTACCCTTTGATAGGCTGAATTTTGAACAAATAATAAGATAGCATAAATTCTCTCATCAAGACTCTGGATAGAGTCACAATTGTGACTGACCAAACTGAGTCCAACCATATCACACCAACCACCCAACCACACCAAACCAAACCATAGGCCATAAACCAGGCCATAACAAAATAAAATACCAAAATATAAAATAATTAATCCTAAAAGATAATAGAACGGAACAACCAACAATATCATCGAAGGATATAAGCCCTAATACCAATACCAATGCCAAGGAAAACACCAATACCAATCCCGCTACTCTCAGAAGTACCATAAAGCCTTTATCCAAAAGAGTGAACAAATTTGGTTGGGACATGCCCCCAACCATGGACAAAACCAGTATCTAAAATAAAAGAAAAGTGTCTAAAGAAATCTAAAACATGAAATGATGCCTTCCAAAAGAATGGAAGCTCACCACTTCAGTCTAAATGCTGATACCAAATTCACATGCTAAAAAGAAGAAGTAGAATAATCGATTCCTGCATAGTGTAGTGTACAGGTTAGCGAGTGACCACTAGCATGAATCTCAGGATAAGGATAAAATAATGCCAGTTAAAAAAGCAAGTAAAATAATCTATAATGTAAACAACCATACATATATAAGTACCGAGAAAGTGAACCGAGTTTAACATGCATTGAAAACCTTTACCTAGGCTGTGTATCTTGGCAATCCTAAACCACCCACGGGCGATATGGGTTCAGCTCCCCTACTAAAAGTGCCCTAGTACGTGTTGCCACACGACCAGGAAAGTATCCTATGTGATGACTAGTGCATCCCTCATAGTGTGACATCATGCACATGGTACACTACGACCAATCCTCATATCGGCAAATATGAGTTTCCAGTTGTGGTCCCTAAGACTGCCACCTTCTATGGCTTTGCTACACGCCTCGCCATTAATGGCCAAATAAAATTATTTCCAAATAACCTACCAAATCCATTTACCATTTTATTAACCAAGGCCAATAATAGTGATATCATTATGCCACCCCTTACTTGGAGGCAAAATCTATGGCCAAACCATTTAGGTTAAGGGGACTTTTAAGTTCCTTTCCATATACCATATTAAACTGCCTGGGAGACTTCCATGTTCTCCACAAGCATAGCCATTTAGCCTGTAGAGTTTTCAAATGACAGTGCCTAAGCACACACGAAAGAGTACATGGTTTACTAAGTAATAAAGTGGCCTTCAAGAAAGCCAAATATCTATCCTAGATTGTTCTGACAAACTATCCAATTATAGTTCACAATTCAGATTCAAATAGTTCAAGCATAACCAAAATAGAGTTTTAAAGTTATAACTAAATTTAAAGTAAATAGTGTGTAAAATAAAGGTCTTGAAATAATCAATAGAAGAAAACCCAGGGTTAAATCAGTCCGAACAATGATACTATGTTAGTGACTTCATTCATTAGCTTGCTTATCTTGGTAGATGATTCGTAGAGTTAATTGCATGATCATGGTTTTCTGACCTCTAACCATTTACCTAATTTGGACATTACAACTACATTGTTGAGCGGGATGTAATAATCCATGTAAGTTCTTTGAGATATCATCCAATGTGTGAATTAAGTAAGGCCTCTAAGTATATCCCTGTCCTAGATGCTAATTTAAATTCCTTATTTCATAATAGAATACAAACCATACTTTGTTCATTCCCATGTTCTATCTCCCTATTCCCTCTCTCGAGATCACAAGGTTGACAATAGACGAATTCTAAGTATGATCAAGCCTCAAAATAATTAAAACAAGAATGAACACACAACCAATAATGATAAGTAAATCAAACGAACTTAATTCAAAATAATAGTACTCATGTTCTTGGCTTTAACCCCAGAAAGACGGAGTTTAGCTATGCATATTCATAATCATAATCACAAGATTGTAATTAACAACTAAAGACACGAATGAACTAAATTAAAATAATTAAAATAACTAAAAAGAAGTTACAGCAGCCCCTCAACCCTCCAAGACATTCCAAGATTTTCCAAGAATGATTACAAAATGCGAAAAACCATTTATTTATAGTATAAGATGCAGGCCTAATCCGTGTAGGTCAAGAATTGCATTTTGGCCGTGTTTGAAATAGCCTACGCACCGCTCCTCTTATTTCATGGAAAAGGTGACGCGTCGCCTCACATATTTGATGAAATAACTAGCGCGTGGAGTTTCCTATATCATTTCAAAAGTGATGTGCCACGTCCATATAGAATTGGTTCACTGGAACTTGCTTCCAAAATTTTGGTTAAGTCTTTATTGTCCAATCTTTCATCCCTTGTCTTGTGGGGCATTTCTAATGAATTTTCAGTCTTCATATCATTAATATGTCACCATATTCAGCTCACAAAATTTCTAAAAAATTACACACCACATATTAGAGCTCATAACAACACAATATCCATAACGATGAATCAAAACAAAAGCTAAGACTAGTCTAGGTTCCATGATCTTCAACTTTATTGTTCCGACTCTTAACTTTATCAAATTTAACTTTTCACATTACCAATAAGTTATTCCACTCATAATTATACATTTAAACTATTTGTAACTCCTTTAATGCTTTAGAATCAAACGAAACCAACTGGACACACAACTAGCTCACGCTAGTAAAACTAGTTTCCTCGATTGAACTCTAAATAACTCAATTAAGTACAAACTTGTTTGAAAACACTTTTAACCATTGTAACCACGTCCTTGAACACTTATATGCTTGTTTATATCATAATTCACACATTAAGATCATGAATTGTCCTCAAAACAAGGCTAAAACAACTAGAATAGTAACACTAGAGTGCATAAATACACCCAACATCACCACCCCCTACTTAAAGCCTTGTTCGTCCTTGAACAATTCTTTACTCTAAGAATAATAAATTGAGAAGGATCTACACTTCTACTACATGCAAGACACTTAAGCTAGTACTATAATTACTACACAGAATGCAAGTTTGTACACTAAGCATGTTACTTATACAATTGATAGCTCATGAACACCACTTACAAACATCCTAGCCTCAAGAATTGACTCACCTAGTTGGAAAACTCATGCATATTTTTCAGTAATCGACATCATACAAATCACCCACATTCATAAAATATATTTCCCTCACAACAAGTTAGTTACCCATAATCACTCACAATTAAGCAATTTATAACATAATGGGTTCAAGAATCAAATTATGCTAACTCTCACAAGGAATTTACAAGTTACACATAATAAACCATAGGCTTTCCCTTAGTGTAGTACTTCACTAAAATTAGAATGTTAAGGCTCAAGATCAAATAGGTCTTTTTCGAGTTCTAATGTAGGCTAAGGGATGGGTAGGAACTATATTAGAATAATAGTGACTAACTTCCTTAAGTGCTTTAATACATTAGATTATAAAATTAAAACCAATCTCCGAATACCAACTTACACCATTTTTGTCTACCCCACTCTTTTGTTTTCACCCTATCTTATTAAGATCATTTACATACACTATGGTGGGAGTGTTTTATACACAACTCATTCAATTTGAACAAAGTTTCCATGATCTTCAACTTTATTGTTCCGACTATTAACTTCATCAAATTTAACTTTTTACATTACCAGTAAGTTATTCGACTCATAATTACACATTTAAACTATTTGAAAATCTTTTAACACATTAGAATCAAATGAAACCAACTAGACACACAACTAGCTCAAGCTAGTAAAACTAGTTTCCTTGATTGAACTCTAAATGACTCAATTAAGTACAAACTTGTTTGAAAACACTTTTAACCATTGTAATCACACCCTTGAACACTTAAATTCTTGTTTATATCATCATTCACATATTAAGCACACGAATTTTCCTCAAAACAAGGCTCAATCGGCTAGAATAGTAAAACTAAAGTGCATAAATACACCCAACATCATCAAACCCTTTAAACCATGCATAATTACTTTACAAAATTTAAACCATGCAAGAGTTCCATTAAAAGAAGTCAATGCAATAAACATATCTTTATAAGCATTTTATCAAACACATTGGGGGCATAATATAATCAAAACTAATTCCAAAGACCATTAATCTATTACCAGGCAATCCAATTGTCCAAACCCACCATTAATGTATATAAAAGCATAATTAAAACCATAGGGAACTATAATCAAGCATTTAATATCAAAAACCCCAAATAATAGTTGAAAACCATAATCATGAAATAGTAAAATCATGAAATCAATCATATAAACCATGCCTTTAGTCAAAATTACAATGAGGGAAGTGAATCATGCCTTATACCAAAGAATTGACAGAAAAAATCACCAAACCAAGCCCCAAAGCAATCCTCAAGATGAAACCCTAGCCTTCTAGCCCAAAAAGCTCTTAAGAGAATTATGAGATATTTTAGAATAGTTTCTAATTATTAATAAATAGAATAATAGGGTAAATATCCTTCTAAGTGTATTAGAAGTTATGGGTCCTAATTAGGGTAAGTAGGGAAATGTCCCTTAAAATCTCATCACAGGGAAACGACTGACCCATACGAGTCGTACCCTCCTATATGATAGGTACCCACCACTTATATCCAAGCCTCAACCTTGGATTAGACATTGTCTAGTATATGACTCATCTAACCAAGTCGTAATCACAATATTCGATCTGTACCCTTGACCCTTATCCCTGGTAGAATAAAATACCAAGAGGATCAAACACTACCCACCATATGAGTCCCTAATAAAACTTGTTCCAAGTGTTTACCCCTAAGTCTTACCCATTCCAGTGACCAAAACCATCCCACCAACTAACACTAATCAGCATACGACAGGACCATACTACTCGTACCCTAACATACGGCTCGTACCTATGAGTCATATTGGGTTTAGAGAATGGAATTCCAAGAAATTTTCTAAGGTTCAAATCTAGGATGTTTCTACATGTCCCAACCAAGACTAGTTTTTGGTTTTTATGTTAGAAGGCTTTGTTGGATTATATGGACTTGGGTGATGTTGGTCCGTTGTTTTATTTGATTGATGGTTATCAGTTATAGACATACCCTTTATGCTTTGAACTCATCTTGTTATATGTTTGTATATGTTTGTAATCATCTTACATTAGGGATATTATGTTATTTGGTTAGATTCATAGAGGTGGTCTTCGATACACGTGGGATGTGAGATCCTAGTCACAGTCAGGCCTTGGTTTGGGTCATAAAAAAGATGGTTTTTGAGCCTAGGTCAGGTGTCATTAGATGTCCACAAAGCCATGTCAGGTAGAGTCATTTTATGGGTATGTGGTGCGCCACACTTTTGAGGGAGAGGTTACAAGACATTTGAAATGTTTTCTTTCTTATTCTATTTTAAGCTATAGAATCTAAGGTCTTGAATCTTCTCTAATTTTCCTATGTTCACTTTTCATATCATGCCTCTCAGAATATCTGATGCACGCAACAACTCTTTTATCCCATCTGAAGATAATGTGGATGGAGCTTGTCCTACTTTAGGAGTTTAGACTTGGTCGAGGGTTGTTGCATCTGATTGCTCTAAGAGAGCTTGACAGCGCCCAACGCATACACAAGTATACGTGGTCTTATCAAGTAGTAAAGTGGCCTTCAAGAAGCCGAGTATCAATCCCACCAAGACTTGATTCAACAACAATTCTATTTTAGTTTACAATTTACATTCAGTTGATACAAACGTAACCAAAAAGAGAGTTTGGAAGTAGTAAATTGTAGAAAAGTAAACAATGCAGAAAATAAAGATCTTAAAAAAATCAATAGGATAAAATCCAGGGTTAAAGTACTTTAAACAATCGTAATATGTTATTGAATTTCATTCGTTAACTTTTTTATCTATGTTGTAGATTCGTAGGGTTAATTGCATGATTATGGTTTCCCAACCTCTAATCCTTTACCTAAGTTGAACCTTACAACTATATCGTTAAGCGGGGATGTAATGGTCCACTTAAGTTCATTAAGCTATCATTCTACCTATGAATCAAGTATGGTATCTAAGTATATCCCTGTCTTAGACACTAATTTGAATTCCCTATTTCATAAAGGAACACAAACCATACTTTTTTCATCTTTATATTTTATCCTCTATTCCCTCTCCCGAGATCAAAAGGTAGAGAATTGACATATTTTAAGGGTCACAAATCCTTAAAATAGTTAAATCAAAAAAGAAAAAACAACCGATAATGATAAGCAAATTTAATGAACTTAATTCAAAACCATAGTACTCATGTTTTTGGCTTCAACCCCAGAAAAGAGCATTTATCCACACATAGTCGTAATCATAATCACAAGGTGGTAATTAACTACTAAACACATGAATAAACCAAATAAATAATAAAAACCTAATGAACAAGTTTCAGAATCCCTTGATCTCCAAAATTTGTTCAAAGATATGTAAGAACATGATATAACATGTATTTATAGTGTAGGAGCAAGCCAAGTTTGTGTTGGAGTTGGAAACTATCAGTTATTGAGCCCATGAGTGGGTGGAGAGTCACCCTAGCTATAGCCCCGCTCTAGGTGAGGCTGATCCCTAGCTAGAGCGCCACTCCAGGAAAGGCTGCATGCTACCCATATCCCTGCTATAGGTGGGGCGGCGCCTCAATATTGCCCTGAGCCTCTGAAAGTTGCTCTCGTAATTTTGGTTAAGTATTGAGTCTCCTCTCTTAGTCCCTTATCTTCTAGTGTCATTCCCATGGATTTCAAGCCCTCTTAACATCTAAATATAATCATATTCAGATCCTAAAGTATTCTACAAAATCACACCATATGAATTAGGAGACAAATACAACACACTACCCATAATGATGAATCAAAACTAGAGCTAAACTAGGCTAGTTCGTATTGAACTTTCACTTATTACTCCAGCTGTACACTCACTCAAATTGAACTTTTCTCACTAAAAAAAAGTTATTCCACTCATAATCACATATTTAAACCATAAGGAACTTATTAAACACACTAGAATTCAATGGGATCAACTAGACAAACACCTAGCTCAAGCTAGTAACACTAGTTTTTCGAGTTAAACTATAAATGACTTAATTGAGTACAAATTTATTTGTGATGGGTTTGCCTCAAACTTGTCATCAACATGATTCCATTTGGGTCATTATGGATAGGATGACTAAATCAGCCCATTTCTTGCCAGTTAATACCTCTTTCTCACCCGAGGATTATGCTAAGCTCTATGTTAGGGAGTTGGTTAGATTGCATATGTCCCATTGTACATCATTTCAAATAGAGGTACGCAGCTCACCTCTCACTTTTAGAAAGCCTTCCAAAAGGGTCTTGGTACCCAAGTTCACCTCAGTACGGCCTTTCACCCTTAGATAGATGGTTAAGCAGAGAGGACCATTCAGACTTTAGAAGATATGTTAAGAGCATGTGTCATAGACTTTAAGGGTAGCTGGGATAACCACTTATATTTGATTGAGTTTGCATAAAATAACAGCTATCATTCTGGTATCTAGATGGCTCCATTTAAGGCACTTTATGGGAGGAGTTGTAGATCTCCCATTGGATAGTGTGAAGTAGGTGAGGCCACAGTAGCAGGGCTTGACCTAGTAATTGATACCTTAGAGAAAGTTTAGTTGATTAGAGAAAGGCTCAAGATAGCTCAGAGCTGACAGAAATCATATGCAGATGTGAGGAGAAAGGATCTCAAATTTGATATTGGCAACTTTGTGTATTTAAAAATCTCTCCCAACAAGGGAGTGAAGAGATTCGGCAAAAAGGGAAAACTCAGTCACCTATATGTCAGTCCTTACAGAATTCTCATCCATTTCAGAAAAGTAGCTTACAAGCTTGAGTTGCCTTCAGGCTTAGCTTTGGTACACCCAGTGTTTCACGTCTCCTAGCTAAAAAAATGCATTGGTGACCCAACAGTTGTAGTCCCTATAGAGGGTATAGATATTCAGAAAAGTCTCTCTCATTAGGAAGTTCCAATCAAAATCCTTGATCATCAGGTTTGCAGACTGAGGAACAAAGAAGTTCCTTTGGTCAAATTTCTTTGGCAGAATCAGTCCGTTGAGGGAGCTACTTGGGAAGAAGAAGGAGATATGCGAACCAAGGATCCTCACCTCTTATCTACAAACTCAAACTCTACTCAAGGTAATAGTCTTTCTTAGATTTACTCAGTTCCATGTTCAGATTACCTTTACAAACTTGGTATCAGTTCAGCTGCATAGCATTCTCATATCATGCATACCTCCATGAAATAGCTCAGTCATGTCTCATGTCTTCAAAATTTAGTCTTGCTTTAGTTATGCATATTCAGTATGAAAATTCAGTTCATCAGTAGTTTCAGTCATGTAATCATACTTCAGTTGTGCATGTTCAGTATGTAAGCTTAGTCTAGTGGTATTCTCAGCTTGGCCAACTTAGTCTAGTGGTATTCTCAGCTTGGCCAACCTCATTCAAGGATGAATGTTCCCAAGGGGGAGATATTGTAAGACTCCAAAAATTCCTAGTCTAATTCAGTCCTATATAGCATAAAAAGAGGTCCCAGACTTAGAAAAATTCAGCTAAGTATTGACACTTAGTTTCTTTTTGGGTTCGACATTTCAATGACTTTATTTATTATCTTTCCGACCTTGGATTGTCAATTTTTAATTTGATTCATGATCAGGATGTTAATAGGTCATATCGGGTGAGTTTCAGAATTTTTGTACTAGCGTAAAGGTGAGTTTGGATGTCCAAAATAGTAAGGTCTCGCCATAAGCTCGAGACGCGAGATCCAGTCCCCGTTTCTAGGAGTCATGTCGCGAGGTCTATTCCCTATTTTTGGAAGTCACGATGCGAGGTCCATTCCCTATTTTTTAGAGTCGCGCCTCGAGGGTCATTTATATGGGAAAATAGGCCTTGGTGCAGCTTAGTCCTTTTTTCCTCACCCAAATCAGCTAAAATACAAAATTAAACACCAAATAGGGCAAATTACATTCATTCTTCACTCAATTCTCTCAAGAACAAGCCCTAATTTCATCAAGCTCAATAATCAAGTCTTAAGAAGTTACCACAATCTTCAAAATTTAATAATCAAGGTATGTTATGTGTTCATCCTTAGGTTTTCTTCCACTCTTAGAGTTCAAGAACCTTTTCTAAAACTATGAGTTTATTGATTTATGAATTTACAGATGCAAATTTAGGTTTAATTCATATTTGTGTTGTTGTATTGGTTTCAATTCAAGATTTTATTGTGAGTTTCATGAACCTAAGACAGCATGTATGTTGATTGATGTAATTCCTATGTTACAATCCTTGAAATTGAAAGTTTAAGTTGTAGTCATGATGCTTATGTGTTGTTCATTATTATGTATAACAATCATGCTCCCCAAGTGTTTGATAGAATGTCCATGTGAATTGAATAATGTAATTATAACATGTTAGTATGTGTTCTCATTCATGTATAAGTTCATGGCCTTCAAGTGTTCGGCGAATTGCCTCAGTGAATGAATTGTGAGCAATTGACTATTGCTATGTTTTTAAGAAGTACTATGTTTTACCTTTATGCTATCGAGTCCTGGGGGTATTTATTACCCGAATTCTAGTTGTTTACTTAGTCGCAGTAAAAATAGAATAGACTCAGTAAAAAGGGTCAAGAATAGTAGTACTCAGCCAGTAATAGAAATTAGTGAACTTAGTCCAGTTCAGTCAGTCAACAAGATCAGTGTCAGTTCAGTCAAGCTTAGTACAATCTAGTGATTAATTTCTATTCAGTTAGCAGTAGGATTCAGCACCGAGCGAATCCATGGGTGGGGGAATTCCTGCTAGCTGAGGGTTTGAGCCTTAGTAGCAGTCCCTACATTATAGAACTATGTAGCTAACGTAGCGTAAGACGTCCTTCTGCCAGAATAGGGTTGAAGCAACCGTATATATGATTTATGAGTCTTCTTGCAAGATTAGGGTTGACCCAGCATTATTAGTACCCCTTGGCAAGGTGCTAATACCCTTCCAACTGGGGTCACAGATTGGACCCCAACTTAGTTTATAATCAGGGTATGTTGATTAGATAAATACTCCCACAGTTACAGTCTCAGTTTCAGACTCAGTATAGAACTTAGTTCTATTCTACAGAATCAAGACTGTCAGAAAAAGTCACCAGTTATTAGTAATACAGTTATCAGTAAACTCAGATATCAGTTACTCAGTTATCAGAACTCAGTATTCAGTTTCAGTATGATCTCAATTACAGTATACGTGTATATGCACAGCCTTGCATAATCAGTATGTACAGCAGTTTCAGTTACCTATGTACTCTCATTCAGTTATATACATATAAGTTAGTCGGTTATTGTTCATGCATATAAACACATGTATATCGGCCTACCTCGCTTAGTATACCAGTACATTCAAAGTACTGACAAATACTCTTCCTTTTGCACTATGATGTCTCATATCATAGGTTCAGACGCACGGGATCCTGATCGTACCTATCAGCTCGTGTTGATACAATGATGAGTCCTCATATTTTGAGGACAGAGTTATTTATATTAGTATTCTACCTAATTCAGTAGTTGGAGTTAGTTGAGGCTTTTCAGACTAGACTATTTCAGACAGATATTTAGTTTTTCAGTATTACTATCAGTATTCAGTATTTATTTCAGTATTTAGATTATGAACCTTATGGCATTTCAGCCTAACTTTCACATTATTTCAGTATTATTATTCAGTACTCACAGCAGGTACCAGTCATGGGTTAGCTTGTGGTCCTTCGAAATTGTAAGCACCGTGTGACGTCCAGTGTGCAGACTCGGGGCGTTACTAGCATATCAACACACCAATTTTTAGGACTCTACGAGGAATTTGCTCTTGCACTTATTAGATCGATAGCCTACGCTTTAATTACAACCGTCATAATCTAACTAACAAGACCATGAGGGCACCTACTTTAATCCACCTAGATAGGAAAACCCTCACCACCAAATGACAAATATGCGGAAGTCATAAAAGAAAATTATTAAGCCTTTCAATTATTACAAAACTTGTTACGATTCCTCAAATACATAAAGAAATATTCTACCTAAATGATCTAGTCTAGACAGATAAAAGAGTTTCTACAAGATAAGAATAATGAAAAAACTCACCAATCGGCATAGGAATGACAAGATGAAACTGTCAGAGATTCCTATCCATATCAAGCAATGAAACCTAAATTGATCATGCAACAAAATATACCCCAAAAAGAGTACAGCATGAGTAGCATCAGTACAACCACACATACTAGTAAGCATCATCAGCTGACCCAAGTTAAATCACTTAATTACAACATAAACATTCAAAATAAAATATGTACTTAATTAGTAGATAAGTAAATTTAAACTCTCATACTTTCATTCACCACCGTTCTGACTTATACTCTTTTTTATTGGGCCCTCAATTACCTTGTTTCGATTCACACTAATTTGCAAATCAACCACCGCACAATATTCAGCTATAGTTCACTACTTCACAACACTTCGTATCACTTATAGCTATGCATTATTACTCACTCAATTAATGAACCCAAAATATATAGTCTCTATGTATTCCCAATCCATTAGTTATCAACCAACTCAGACATATTAAAATCATACTTGTGGGAATACCCACCAAGTAGGGACAACACATAAATTCACCTTTACATACATACTAATACTCAATCAGAAATAAAATGACATTTCAGACACATACCACCAAACCATAGCTACCTTAACACAATCAAGTCTAGTAAAACATAGAAGCATAAAATAAGTACAATTATTCAACTAGGACAGTAACATGCCTCATAACATTTAACTCAATCTTACCCAAACTACCTTTTAATGGAACTTAAATAATTAATTACTCAAGTCAAGTATATCAATAGCCTAGACAACTTATGGATCCAAAAAAACACAACATTATAAATCAATTCACTCATGAAACCCAAAATAACAACTACAATATAACTCGATCCACTCATGAAACCGTCAAACTCACCAATACCATGTGCACACATGATATGGGACTTATAAATGACTACTAGCCATGACCTACATGGGATGAGTTTAGTCCATGTACCAAATAATTCATATTTATGTCAAACCAAGTGTTATACCACCTTTATTCCAACATCCCACCCTTATAACCCTAAAATTCCACTATTTCTATGATGATGACCTTTACCAATTCATCTCATAATTAAAAAAAACTATGTCACAATTAACAATCATAATATGAGATAACACAACTACACTTGCACTTCAAATAAGTCTTTTTATACAATTTCATTTTTAGGTGATTAGACCACGTGTACTATTATTCAATAAGTACACATTCACATTATGCAGTGCAACAAGTAAACAAAGAGGCAGTTAGTATACACACATATACTAAATTGACTCTCAACTACAATTCAACTATCACCTACTCCTTTCCACTAATAATAATATTTGGGATCGTAGACACAAAGAAAATAACAAACACATTGCCTTAGAATTAACAGCGGACCACCAATATCTAGAATACACATGCAACCACTCTAATATAAACTTTGTTACTCCTATCCTTCCATCTTAAGTCCAATTCTTCTCCAATCACTCAATCAACTCGTGTAGGAACCAGACATTCACACCCAATATTCGAACACCCATATATAAGCCCAATAGAATATGATGAGTAGCAGATTGTTAGCATTCTTGAATTTATTATTCAGCTATAGTGTTACTATGGCAATACATTTATGAGCCAGAAGCACTGATAATTTAGAGCAGCCACCAAGAAGAGTATCTAAGCTTGAAAATGCTTACTTGTACGACATATTTGATGTACTCTGACATTGAAGTACAACTAATGTACTATTCTTAGGGGCATAGAATAATATGTTGTAAAACAAAATAAACTTTCTTGATGAAATTTATAAATTACACATATAATATCTATATAAATATAAAACATATTCTACATTCTTTACATAAGAAAATGCTCAATTTCTGTAAAAGATGAGAAAACAAAGTCGTGACCACTTTTTCAAGATTTTTGATAATAAAAATATAAAAAGAAAGAATTCAGTAGTGCAAATATTGATAAAAATCGCTATGTCAGGAAAATAATCTCCATAGTGACATGAAACGGTGAAGCAAAAATGAAAAATAAAAGTCTAATAACATGTAACAGCAGCATAAATATGGTTGAGAAATCAAAAAGCCACCAAAAATATGCAATTCACAAAAATGAAGGAAAAATTGAAGCAAGAACATTAATCAAAACTGCATGTTTACAACCCCTTCTGTTTCATTTTACTTAGCCTCGATACTAAAAATATTTGTGTCAATTTTCTTGTTTAGTTTATGAAATTAAAAGAATTTTTCTCCCTCTATCCATCAATAGTTATCCACTATTGACTTGACATACATGTTAAGAAATAGTAATTGATAGAAGTAATTTTATCATATTTATCCTTTGAATATAGTAAATTTAATGCATTGAGAAATTCATTGGATAATGAATTGAAGTTAATGTTGAGGATAAAATGGATAGAAATGGATAAATTATCCATTATTTTTCAAAAAAGACAAGTATTGTTGAACATCTATTTTTAGTATAGCGAACAAGTAAAAATAAACAGAGTGGGTATTATATTATCAACTTTTAGTATTAAATCACTAGATAAAGTATAATCAAATGAAGAGTTTCAAAACATTATTAGAAAGATTAGTTTAGTAAAATAATTTTTTAAATAAAACTTTCTTAAGGGGTATGTCAAGTCAACAAGAGTCAAGTAAAAATGAAATAGTTAAAGGTTTTCAAACTTCCTTCGTCCATCTTTACTTGTCCACTATTGACTTGACATACTCCTTAAGAAATAATAAAAAAATAGGATGTAATATTACTATATCCCTCTTTGAACAAAATAAATTTAATGCATTGAAAATGCATACATTGGATAATGAATGCATCCTCAGTTTCATTTTTCTTGTCACCCTTGCTAAAAATAGTTGTTTGATTTATTTGTCTAATTTTTGAAATATAGAAAAGTTTATCCTTTTTATTAATACCACCCCTATCATTAAAAGACTAAAGTTGAAAATTTATATTTTCAAAGAATAATTAAAAAGGTAGATTTAGTAAAATAAATTAGGAATAAATTTTTTCTTAAGGGAATGTCAAGTCAACAATCAACATGAACCAAGTAAGTGAAAATGATAGGAGAGATATTTAATAGCAAGAATAAAATGGATACAAGATAAATTATTCATTGATTTTTCAAATTGGACATATATTGTTGAACCTATATTTTTAATATACTGAATAAGTAAAGATCAACAGAGGAAATATGATCTTTTGGGCTAAATTTAACGCGATGTAATTCATTGGATGAGAACATACAATACGTACAGAATTTTTGTTGTGTCATGATTAATCTAAGAAACCAACTAGCTAGTCTTAATGATGAGAAAGATGACTCAGAAAAGGATTTTAATGTGTTTTGTAAAGTTAATATGCATACATATGCTAGATTGAGTCTCAACTACAATTCAACTATCACCTACTCCTTTTCACTAATAATAATATTCAAGACCATACACAAATAGATCAAATAACAAACACATTACCTAAGAATCAACCTTGAACCACCGATATCTAGAATATACGTGCAACCACTCTAATATAAACTTTGTTACTCCCATCCTTCTGTCTTAAGTCTAATTCCTCTCCAATAACTCATCAACCCATATAGGAACCAGATATTCACACCCAACATTCCGATACCCACTAATTCAACCATACCATACTATCGTAACTAAATATTTTTACTCACTAACCAATTAATTATGCACAAGGAATGATAGGGCAACATTAATAACATAGAAAAACACATTCCCAAATATCCATATTATTTATATAACCCAAATTACTGATTTTATCCTTCCAAACACCTTTTCCACAGGCTTACGCCTGAAATCTCCTATCAATCTATTTTATGCATATGTTTTCTAACATAAGTCTTTTCTAATCAATTAAACCTAGCTTACCTGAGCAGCGGCTGTTATAGAGATATACATTTGAACTTCTAGATTCATTCTAGTGATTTTCATTGTAAAATTTGTAATGGAATATTAGATTTTACCCTATCTATGCATGCCCCTTATTCTCCAATACAACGGAGCTTTTAAGGAAATCCTAAAGAGTTTTTTGAGTGAAGCCTCATTTTGGTCTATAATTAAAAAGAGAAAGGTAATTAAAAATTTGAGTTGACTATTTTTGTTTCACCACGTTTCGCTATAGCTAACTGCAGGTTGCTACCATGGTGACGCTATAATAGAAAAATTCCTGCTACAGTGGACAGCGTCATGCTACCCTAAAAATTTTACTTCAGATTTATTTAATTACGCCTTTTACACACCTATTTCAAAGGTATTAAGGAAATTTCGATACCCCAGGCTCTAACAAATATGATAATTTTAGTAACAACGTAATAGGTTATTATATATAATTTGAATCAAGATATCTTGGTTGGCCAGATGTGCCCCCTTTCATAGAGACAATCATTTTCATGATCTAATTTCTCAGATCATGATGGCACCTACTATAACTCACCAGTAGGCAATACAATACCATGGTTTAGAATGGCTAGTAATGGACTACTCAAATATATAAAGGAAAGAATGAAGAATATCTAAAATACAAGATTAGTTAAAAATTATAATCTCAAGACCTAGTGGTATCAGTACAAGAGCTGCTAATATAATAAAAGTACAAAGTGAAGTACAGATGAATACTCTGATATTACTTATCTCTAAATACAACATAGAGACTAGTCTAATACATAAGAGAAGGAGAGAGATAAGTAATGCTCCAAACATCAGGAGCTCACTCTAAGTCTCCAAACCATAGCTGCTCCATATGACATACACATCTATGGCGATAACCTGTACTAAGATCTACAAGCTACAGAAGTGTAGTATGAGTACCAAATGATGGTACTAATAAGCAACTACCGACTGAGCTCCAAAGATAAAGCAGATATATATATATATATGTATATATATAACATATAAACAGAATAAAAATTACACTCAAATATCCAGCAACAATATAAGACAACTAATGAAATAATAAGGATAACCTGTAATAGTCATGTCCAAGAGACTTAAAATATTAAGGATAAGTAGCAAGAATGTGCTATAGTAATTCCAACCATGCTTAGTAATCTACACATTATACCATATATCACTAGCCAATATACCAATTAAAAGCGGAAGGAAGGTATATATAAGTATACAAATCCAAGGAATGAATATACAATATGAATCAATGAAAGGAAGGGATATAAGATAACACTGTAGCTATATATTGCTAGATATACATATAAATATGTATATAACCAATTCCTACTTGAATTACAACCTCGATTGTTAGACTATCTATTCAAGACCTCGTAATTATAGTAGGAGCTAGTGCTAAAATACTTGGGGTTCTAATCCATCTATCGAGTCATCAGACAGTTATGCATAATAATGTAATTATAAGATAAGAGAGGTTAGAATCATGCCTCAAGTCTAGATATCAAATAAATGACCAAACTGTCATAAACTAATCATAACAATAATAAGAAAAATGAGAATAACAATATCAATAACAACATGAGTAATCGGCTATTCCGTACAACCAAATACCTATCCGAGCCTATGCATACCTCCACACCAGGCTTAGAAGGTTCAATCACACAAGGCATAGTCATTACCCATATCTATGTAACTCTCCCATATGAGCCTATAGATATAGGTGTTTATTAGTGATAGGCGGTGTACATGCAAGTATGAATGGAACAAAATCCTCAATGTCATAATACCAACATCATAACCATAACTTTCATAATTAACATCATCATAAAAATCATCATCTTAATAATCCTTTGACCTTACTGGGCATCTATATATAAATGCCATACATAGGAATGTCAAACTCAAACTAGTAGATGTACACATAGGCACACCAATATAATCATCCTCTGACCTCGCTAGGTATCAATGTCACCATCATAACATCCTCTGGCCTCACTGTATCATCATATCATCATAATACCCTCCAGCCTTGCTGGGTATTATCATATCATCATAATATCCACCGGCCTTATCGGGTATCATTATAATATCCAAATCAATGTCAATAATAGAGAGCGAGCTCAACATATGCTAACATAAGTGTAAGCCTCACAAGGGTAAAGTAAATAACGAGCCCCACGAGGCTAAAGTAAATAAATATAAACAGAGAAGAGAGGTAGAGTATACTTTCATTATTCACCGCTCATCATTAGTATAACATTATCAATAACCATATATACATCACATGAATATTATAACTTCCATCGGGTTTTACCTAAAATTTATATTATCAATCCAAGATCTTCCTCTATCCCATATCAAAGATATATTTATCTGGATATGATAGGTGCACGGGCTCAAGTCAAGGCTAAAATAGTGTAAATCCATAAGTTTGTTACCCGGAATGAAATTCAGAACTCAATCATTATAAAGTGTAGAAAGGGTTATAATCATTCACGACAGGAGTAATTAGTAATATCAAATTATATACCAGAAATTCTCTCGGTCAAGTCTTAAAAACTTCATGATTAACCTCTTTTACATATAAGTTATCCATTAAAATAGGCATTTATTATTAAGAAGAAATCCATTTTAAGATAGAAAGCGGGCTTTAACCCTTAATTAGTGAAACCAATAATAAGATTATAATCTAATTGTGATCGTATTAATCATTGATGAAATAATCATGATGTACCAAATCTATTCATGCCATCACCAGTATTCATACAATGTAATCATAAGTATTAATATATAAATAAACTAAAATCACATCCTTTACAAGTATAAACACTTCCTAGATTGTTAACTCATATCATAATACGACCTTGGGCCCAATAATGGGTCCGAAATAATTCCAACATCATAATCATGGCCTTCGGCCCACATACATATTTGGAATCCCTATTGAAAATAATATTTATACATTATCTCATATTTATAAATTGTAGCATATTTATGAGGCATAATAGTCTCTTATAAGCCATAAAGTGTATCTATAATTATCTCATATATAGGAGGCATCTCTCATCTAGGAGGCATAATATCAATAAAGCCTAATTCATAACCATGAGGCATATCACATTTATAAGGCATCTAATATCTATAGGTCATGTAGCAAGACTATGGGGAATAACATCTCTATAAGCCAAATATCATATCTAAAAGGATATAACATCTCTATAGGCCATTAATCATAATTCGAGGAAAGTCATCACAATTTACCAAGCAATGAAGTAAACTTATTCTAAAGGATTAATATTGGACCCAACATATGCAACTAAGTCCACAAAGGATAACACAATTCTTAGCCTAAGATGTGTTTGAGGAACCCACTTCTAATCCTCAATATCCATATTTAAGCAATTTATACCTAAACTAGGATAACATATCTAGTTCGACTTTTAGCTGTCAAGTAAGCCATCGTCAATCCTAAGATAGGAATGTCATCTAGAAACAAGGGCATTTGAGTCAAATTTACTCAAAGTATAGTTCCAAGATTAGTAGACTAGCCTAACTAGGGTTAATCATACTAACCATGAATCCAACACTTAAACTATATCCCAAAACTATCATCACATCATATCCATGCTACAAATTGGTTCAATCTAGGGATAAACAAATAGGATTCCAAAAAAGATATATAGCATGCATCATCTTACAAAGATGAGTAGACAAAAGCCTATCTCAAAGCTGAACCACAAATCCTTACATCATTCACTAAAAGCTCATCTTCATTTCATAATCCCAAAATCCCATCACAGTATCAAAATCATAATTTACTCATCAATATAAGAATAATGATACCCATATTGTACTTGCAACATCCTAAAATCTGATCCTGAGATGTCACACGGTGATCAAGACTACGAGTAGCCTTAAGCTCACCCTGTCTGCCTTTTACTAACTTTGAATCTCATAATAATGGAAATATAGATGTAAAAGTTATACTAAATGTGGAAAACTGTCTGAGATAGCTGAGAATAATCTGAATGTAATATCTACAAATCAATACTATAAGTCTAAATAATCTCTAGCAGTCTGATAAGCCTCTACTACAAATAACTAAAGAGTCACTAGGACAAACCCCCAGCAGTCTCAAACTATCTAAAAAGAATATTGAATTATCTAAACTGATAAGCTGAAAATAAAATGAATGACTAATTCCCCAAACTATGAGAACTCACCAACTATCTGATGTAGATGGAGATGCTCGAATAACTCACGCTGCTGAAACTGAGCACCTGAACCTAGATTATGAGACAATGTAGCACATAGACATATATATGGATCAGTAATTTGAGTATGTACTGAGTATATGGGGGTGAAATGCATAAGTAAAACATTATCTCATCATCATAATTTGTAAAACAATGCATGCTAAATGTAAATGACTCACACAAGCTAGAATATCAAAAATACTAAAATCTGAAATCATGAATAGAACATCATACTTTATAAATCTAGAGAGACATAACATTTAGTTCTAAAAATTATGCGAATACTCTGTCTTTAAATCATACTGTCTAAGTGTAGAAGGACTCACTTCTATGTCTGAAATCTGAAAGCTAAAATCTATAACTATTATCTTTCTGTAAAGTATAACCTGAATAAAATTGTGAGCCTTTACACTTGGTTTTCTAAAAGCTTTTCTGTTATTCTTTTCTGTTATATGTAGTCTGTAGAGAGGTTCTTCTTACCGACATAAATCATGTGAGCTAACATGGAGTCTAATGTCTCGTTCTCCTAAGGGGAAAATCTCACAATAGGGACAGGTGTTATACTCTTGCTAAGGAGTATAACCTGAGCTAAGTAATAACATATGTAACTATCATCCATATAGAAGTGAGAATAATCATATAATCTGTACCTATATTAGCTACGTAGTTCTATGGAAGATAGGGCATGCTAATCCCACACTTCCCGCTCTATGCTAAATACTACTCCCTTTAAGTTGCGCTCATTCTATTAGAAATTTACTTTAAAACTAGCATAAGGGCTTATTCTGAAACCAGTTATGCTTTTATCTAATTAAACTATAAATAAAATTATAATGAATTTTATAATCTGTAATAAATCTATAAAGTGGATTCCAAATCTTATCTGGGGATCAAAAGATCAAAGCTTTCTTGAAATATCAACATATAAACGTGGGCTTAACAACCCATGCATCAAGTTCATATCAAAACATCATAAAATTCATGCTTCATATTGAGAATAATGATAATTCAATTCAAAATCTAAAATTTACTGCAATAGGCATGAAAATATAGAAATAGACATGCAATTCAACTTCATCAACACATGAAATCTTAAAATCTTACAATTAGCAATAATGGGTATGAACCCTAATTTGAAACTCATGTATAATCATTCAAAATCATATAAATTTGAATTAAAAACTGGTTTTGGGCACAAGGATGAAAGAGGATCCTTCTTCATAAACCCCACACACTTTGATTGATTATTAGATAAAGAAACTTGATTTTTTTATTCCTATTTGAGTTTTTGAAGATGAGTTCCTCATTATCTTGTCTTGGGAATCCTTAATTTTGAGCTTTCTTAGAGAAACAATGGTGGAATTTGATTTCTTGGAGAAGAAGCTTTTGAGTTCTAGGGTTTTTCATTAGAAGAGAAAGGATGAAAATAAGCACAAAGTGCTTTGAATATGATAAATTCCTTGTTTATGATGAATTGGAACCTTGTGGATTGACCAAAATACCTCTTTTAATATTTTAAACAGAATTCGAAAAAGCAACATTTTTCCTGATTTACCATGCCACCGCGATGTGCCACTATCGCGGTGGCTCACTGGAAAAGGATGAGTGGGAACTGGAAGTTCTCTGCGATGCAGAGCTATCACGGTGCACCATTGGAATGCCATTCGGCCCATCAACACAATGCGGTACAATCGCGTTTGCCTACTGGAAATTGACAACTAGGAAATTAGGTTTCTCTACGATGCAGGGTAATTGCGGAGGTCCACAAGAATTGAAAATTGCCATAATTACCTTCACCGCAATGTGGTGCTCACCCAGCTGGCATACTGCCTTACTAAAAATGCCCTAACTTCTCAACCGAGTATCGGATTCAGGCGAAATCGGTATAGATGGAAAGCTTATTCAATTTTCTACATAATTGAGAGTATAAATCTGGAAAATTCAATATGTAATAAAAGTCATATATTTTTTAATCAAGTCTTTGACATTCTAGGAGTGAAATTAAGCTAGGAAAAGTACAGGGTATTACATTACCATTGTGCTTTGGGTCCAAAAACTATACAAAAAACCCCAAGTGGGTCCCACTTATAAAAATCATATTTTTCAGGTCAACCCAACATCCATACATGATTAAAGAATCACAACCCTCAAGAAATGGGTGAAAATCAAGCAAACTTTGGGCTAAAATCAATCCCTAAGTGAATTTGGGGTTTTAGGTCAAAAACTAAGAAATTCATCAAGAAAGTGATGAAATCTTACCTTAATTTGGATGATAATCATGACAAATGATGTCATTCAAGCTCCTAAGTCACACACAAGACTCAATTTCGAGTTATCATACCCTTTTAGGGTTTTTAGACCTCAAGGATGAAGAGAAAATGGATGAAATTGAGACATTGGGGTCTATTTATACATCTACAGGTAAAGAGATATTTCTATTGTCATTCCTCAGACTGTAATAGCCCACATTTGATTGCTATAGACCTCTTGTGATTGCCATAGTATGGTCATGATGATTCTTGTGCGATCGTCATGTACCACTACCAGCAAGCTTGCAAAGTTTTCCAAGTATCTAACAATGCCTTGGGATTCATTCTGTATTGCAAATGAACTATGTAACCATACTAAATTTGAAGTTCTAAATGCAATGGAAAATTTAGATATTCCATCTAAGGTTGTTTTGACAAAATATGATTCCCACTCCTAAATTTCTAATTTTTCCAACTTTTTGACCAACAGGTCGAAATGAGCTTGGGTCCATTGGGACCCAAACCAAAGGTTTAACTATCTAAAAATCAAGATTTTAGAGCTGCTAGCACAGTCAAAATTTGCATCTAAGATTTTTTTTACTAAAGTTTTGGCTCAGTGTCCATTTAGAACCAGCGAAAACTTTTAAACAAGGAATTAGCTCGAAGAACCAAATGAACTATCCGTTAACCAAACTGTTAGTCCCAGTAAGTGATAAATGACTTGTAGAAACTACATTGCTGAGTCTAAGACTTAAAAAGAATTGAATGAAAGAAGACTATTACCTTCGGTTGAATCTGAGTTTGTGGAGAATAGATGAGGATATTTGGTATGCATGTATGCTTTTGTTTCCCAAATAGCACCCTCAATGGACTGATTTTGCCACAAAACGTTGACTAAGTGAACTTATTTGTTCCTTAGTCTACGGATTTGGTAATCAAGAATCTCTACTGGGACGTCTTCGTATGAGAGGCTATTCTGAATATCTATACTTTATAGAGGGACTATAATGGCTGAATCATCCATGCACTTCTTCAACAACGACACACGGAACACTGGATAAACTAAGGATAAATCTGCGAGTAGCTCAAGCTCATATGTTACCTTCCCAACATGACTCAAAATTCAAAAGGGACCTACATATCGAGGACTAAGCTTTCCCTTTTTTCTAAATATCTTCGCCCATTTCATGGGTGAAACTTTCAAATAAACAAGGTCATCAATCTCAAGCTCAAGATCTCTTTTTCTTACATCTGCATAAGATTTCTGACGACTCTGAGCTACTTTTAATCTCTCTCGGATCAACTGAACTTTCTCCATGGTTTCAAACACCATGTCCGGCCCAATCAAAGTGACTTCACCCACTTCTAATCAACTAACTGGCGATCTATATCTTCGCCCATAAAGAGCCTCAAACGGGGCCATCTGAATACTAGCATGCTAAATGTTATTATAAGCGAACTCAATCAATGACAAATGGTCATCCCAAATACCTTTAAAATCAAGAACACATGCCCCCAATATGTCCTTTAGAGTCTGAATGATCCTTTATGTCTGACCATCTGTCTGCGGATGAAAAGTTGAGCTAAGATGAACTTGGGTACCAAGACCCTTCGAAAATACTTTCTAAAACTAAGAGGTAAACTGAGTATCCCTATCTGAGATGATGCACAAAGGAACTCCATGCAATCTAACTAACTTCTGATATACAACTTATCATAATCTTCAGTTGTGTAAGACGTGTGAAATGGAAAGAAATATGATGACTTAGTCAATCTGTCTACAATAAGCCAAATCAAATCATGTTGATAATGTGAATAGAGTAATCCAGTCACAAAGTCCATATTCACCTCTTCCCACTTCCAAGTGGGGATACCAAACTCTTGTAATGCACCACCAGGTCTTTGGTGCTCTACCTTCATCTGTTGACAAGTTGCACACTTGGATACAAACTCTGCTTATCTTTCTTCATACCACTCCACCAATAGACTTCCCACAAGTTGCAGTATATCTTGGTGGCTCCTGCATGAATGAAATAACTTACACTATGTTCTTCTTCCATAATACGCTACCTTAAATCCTCAACACATGGCACACATAATCTACTCTGGTACCTCAACACACCATCCCCCCTTAGGAGAAATTCTCTACCTATTGGTCTTTAACTGACTTCTTTAGTTTGACCAAACTAGCGTCTTTATTTTGCTTCTCTTTCACTTCCAAAACTAAAGAGGATTTGGAACTCTCTGAACCTAAATATTCCCTTCAGCTGAATCAACCAATCTCACACCCAAAAAAACTAACCGATGAACTTCTTTAACTGACTCTCTCTTATCATTTTCCACATAAGCAACACTGCCCATAGACAATCTACTAAGGGCATCTACCACTACATTAGCCTTGCCTGGATGATACAACACACTTATATCATAATCTTTCAATAATTCTAACCATCTTCTCTGATAAAGATTCAACTACCTCTGAGTAAATACATACTAAAATCTTTTGTGATCCGTGAACATATCAACATGCATCCCATAAATATAATATCTCCAGATTTTCAAAGCAAACACAGCAGCAACTAATTTAAGATCATGGGTTGGGTAATTCTTTTCATGAGGTTTAAGTTGTCTAGAGGCATAGGCTATGACCTTACCTCTTTACATCAAAATACAACCCAAACAAACTCTAAAGGCATCATAATACACCATGAAACCATCTGTACTATCAGGTAATGCTAAAATTAGGGTTGAGGTGAATCGAGTCTTTAACTCCTAAAAACTCTTCTCATATAAATTTGACCACTGAAACTTAACTTTCTTCTGAGTTAATATACACATAGGGCATGCAATAGATGAAAAACTGTCAATGAAATGTCTGTAATAGCAAGCTAAACCTAAGAAACTCTTAATTTCTAATGGAGAGATAGGTCTAGGCCAATTTCTTACTACTTCTATCTTTTGGGGATCAACTCTAATGCCATCACTGGAAACAATATGACCAAGAAAAGCAAATGACCTCAGCCAAAATTCACATTTGCTGAATTTGGTGAACTGGTGATCTCTAAGAGTTTACAACATAATTCTAAGATGGTCTACATGATCATTCTCACTACGGGAGTAGACAAGAATATCATCGATAAAGACTATGTCAAACATGTCTAGATACTATTTGAACACTCTGTTCATCAAGTCCATAAAAGCTGCTGGAGCATTTGTTAGCCTAAAGGACATGACTAGAAACTCAAAATGACCATAACGGGTTCTGAAAGCTGTCTTTAGAATATCACATTCCCTCACTTTAAGCTGATGATAGCTGGATCTAAGGTCTATCTTTGATAAATAACTTGTACCTTGGAGTTGGTAAAATAAATCATCAATTCTAGGAAGAGGAAATTTGTTTTTAACTGTGACTTTATTCAGATGACAATAGTCAATGAACATACGTAAAGAACCATCTTTATTTTGCACGAATATGTAAGACCCCATAAAATTCTAATCTTAACTCAGTCCGTTAAAGCTTGAAAAGAGGTCCCAAACTTAGAAATTTCAGCAAAGTGCTTACACTTAAAAGTATTTTAGCCTTCATAAGTTGACAATCCTATTTTACAACCCTTATAAACATAAAATATTGATTTTTTGGTTGATTCATGTTCAGGAATGTCAGTAGGTCACTTTGGGTGAGTTTTAAATTTTTCAGACTTCGTTTGAACCATGTTAGGGTGACCAAAATAATGGGTCGATACAATCTCAACAGTCGCGTCGCCCATCATATCGATAGATAATTTTCACCCAGCTTTTAGTGCAATTCTAGTAAACCAATGTGAACTCGATGCGGTGCATTGGTCTGCGCATTGATGCCATCAATGTGGTGTGTTGATGCTATTGATGTGGCGTGCCAGTCTGCGCGTCACTAGACATGTTTTCAATCATTAAAATCTTGCATCCAGAGGGTTATTTGGCTTATTTTCCACCCATATTCATCCCCAAAAACATGAGATTAAGTCATTCTTAGGGCTAAAACACTCATTACTCTCAAAATTACTCAAGAAACAAAATCCTAGGGCTTCCAATTCAAGATTCAAGAAATTCTCCACAATTTTTAGAGAATTAACAACTAAGGTATGTTATGTGTTTATCTAAGGATTTCCTTCCACCTTTGGAGTTTAAGAACCTCTTTTAAAACTTCAAGTTTGTTGAATTCATGAATTCCATGTTAGGCTTGAATGTATTCATGATTATGATGTTAATTGGGTTTTTAATTCATGATTTATTACAAGGTTCATGTAAATTTATTGGACGTGTGTAGTATTATGTGAATTCATGTTAAAGCCCTTTAATTTGTAAGTTGGGATTGGAATCATGATGCCTACATGTTGACTAGTATTATGTGCATATATTATGTTCCCCAAATGTTTGATAAATTGCTAATATGGATTAAATGGGGAAATCATGACATGTTAGCCATATGTACAAGCTTATATCTTGCAAGTGTTTGATAAAATATCTCTATAAATAAGTTATAAACATTGTTATGCTTTTCAAGATCATGTTATGCTTTACTTTTCATTATATCAAGTCCTAGGGGTATCTAATACCCGAAAATATAGTTGTTTACCTAGAATTACTGTAGCTTCAGAATAGTCTCAATAATGTTACGTACAGTAGCTTTCAATCGGTATAGAACTCAGTATATCCAGTTAGAAAATAGAATTCAGAACACTCAATCAGTTACACTACTCAGTGAACTCAGTCCATTTCAGTCAGTTAACACAATCAGTAACAGTTCAATCTAGCCTAAAATAGTTTAGAAATCAGTTCAATGTCTATTCAGTTGAGAGTAGGATTCAGCACTAAGTGAACCCAAGGATGGGGACTCACCTGCTAGTAGAGGATGCGATCTTTAAAATCAGTCATGGCATTTTGAAACTACGTAGTCAGCATAGGTTGAGACATCAACCTGCTAGTTGAGGCTTGATGAGGTGTTATACCTGTCAGTTGAGGGTACCACCATTCTTATTTAGAGCACCTTCCGTATGAGGGTGACTTAGCACTTGTCTTTACCCGTGGCACGGTACTAATACCTTTCTAGCTGGGGTTAGAGGTTGGACCCTAATCAGTTCAGAAAGGGGTATGTCGGTTAGATGATTACCTTCCACAGTTTTAGTTTCAGTCTCAGTATAGAACTCAATTCAGTTATACAGAATCAGGACTATCAGACATAGTCACCCAACTCAGTATAGAACTCAGTTCAGTTCTACAAAAACAAGACTGTCAGAACTCAGTATCTAGTGTTACTATGATCTCATAAATATCAGTCAATCAGTTATCAAATCTCATTAACCAGTGTTACTATGATCTCAGACAGAGCGTATATAGATATGTGCATAGTATTGCATAAATAGTATTTCATTAGATTAGTTATACATGTACTCTTATTTAGTTGTATTCATGCTATTTAGTCAGTTATTGTTCATGTATATGAACCCTTGCATATCAGCCTACCTCACTTACCATACCAGTACATTCAAAGTACTGACGCATACTTTTTATTTTATGCTATGATGTTTTATATCATTGGTTCAGATGCATGAGCTCCTGACCAAACTTAGCAACCCAGACTATCAGTAACAGACATAGTGGTGAGTCCTCATAGTTTGAGGAAAAAGTTATCATATCATTTTATTATTTTAGTATTCAATTTATTTTAATAGTCGGAGTTAGTTGGGGACTTGTCCCATCAACTCCATATTCAGATAGATAGAGGCTTTTAGACTAGACTTTCAGGCAGTATTCAGTTGTACAAATTAGTATTACAGTTGGTATATTCAAACAGATAGAGGCTTTTAGACTAGACTTTCAGACAGTATTCAGTTCTATAAATTATTATTACAGTTGGTATTCTTTATCAGTATTTTAGGTTTTTAACCTTATGGCATTTCAGCCTATTTTCCATATTTATGATAGTATTGTTACTCAGTGCTCACAGTAGATGTCAGTTATGGGATAGCTTGTGGTCCTTTAGGGTCGTAAGCATTGTGTGGCATCCGAGGTGCAAACTCGGGGCATTACAAACTTGATATTATAGGCTAAGGTTCAACAGAGTCCTAGGAAGTCTGAAATCCATATCTAGTAGAGTCTTGTGCATGGGTGTATAGCGTGCCACACTTATGGACAAGAGGCTATGAGGCATTTTTAGTAAAAGTTTCCCTTCTTTCAGTATTCATATCATGCGAGTGAGCATGAGCTCAAGTTATACTCTAAGTCTAATCCTTTTCTTAGTTCCGTTTATAGAATATGCGTCCTAAAAAGAACAATGGAAGGAGAATAGGAAATCATATAGCACCTTCTCCCATTTAGAAAGATACCCTGGATGAGCAGGTGTCCCACGTGGAATTTAGAGCAGATTTCACCACTCTAGCTCATTTTGTGGCAACCTAGACTGAACGCCTAACTGTCATTCCAGCCAACACTATTACAGCTAGAATTTTGGACTTCACCCGAATGAACCCTCCAGCCTTTACTGGGTCTAAGTCAGATGAGGACCTATAAGAATTTCTTGATCAGGTGTAAGAAGTTATAGATATTATGGGGGTGACAACTAGTGAGAGTGCTGAGTTAGCCGCATATCAGTTTTAGGATGTGGCTCACTCATGGTTCAAGCAGTAGAAGGTAGAGAGGGCTGCAGATATAGGTCCCATAGAATAAAAGGAGTTTGCCATAATTTTTCTGGATAGGATCTTCGCACTGGAGTTAAGAAAAGTGAAGGTTTTGGGGTTTATTAATTTGAAGCAGGGTGATATGACAGTGAAAGAGTATTCTCTCAATTTTACTCAGCTAGCCAGATACGTTCCTCATATGGTAGCAGATAGCAGATTTAAGATGAGTAAGTTTGTGTCTGGGTGTCTAATAATATGGTCAAGGAGTGTAGGACTGTAATACTAATTAAGAAGATAGATATATACAGACTCATGATCCATGCTCAGCGATATAGGGGGCTAATAATAAGGAGAAGAAGAGGGAGAATAAAAGAGTTAGAATAGGTAGCTTTAACTTTGCTCAACCTAAGTCAGAAGGTGAAAACCTTCTCAATTTTAGCCAAAATCCTCAGTTCCAGCTTCGTTCTCAGCCAGTGCTCCAGTGCTAAAATTCAGACACGGAAATAGAGATAGGGCACCAGGCCCTAAACCTCGTGATAGTGTTAGCAATGCTCGAGCAAACCCTTATTTCCAGAAATATGGCAGAAACCATCAGGGTGTCTGCAGAGCCAGCAGTGATGTATGTTTTGGATATGGCAAGCCAGGACATAGGTCAAGAGATTATTCTCAGTTAGGTTCTCAAGGTCAGTATAATCATCCTTCAGCTTAGTTCAATTGCCCAAATCAGCAGGGTGCCGCTTCCAGTGCCACTAGTGAGCAGAACCTAAATAGACTCTATGCACTTCAGTCCTCACAGAATCAGGAAAGGTCTCCTAATGTGGTTACTAGTACTTTAAAAGTTTATTATTTACACATTTATGCTTTGCTAGATCCAGGAGCTTCTTTATCCTTTGTAACTCCTTATATAGCTGTTGACTTTGGAGTCAGTCCCAAAATCCTAGTAGAGCCCTTCTCAGTTTCTACCCCAGTGGGTAATTCTATCATATTCCGATGGGTATACAGGAACTGTCCAATTATGGTATCTCAAAAAGTCACTTCAGACTTAGTAGAATTAGAGATGAAAAATTTTGATGTCATTCTCCGCATGGATTATCTTCATTCATGCTATGCTTCAATTGACTGTAGAAATTAAATTATCCATTTTTAGTTTTCGAATGAACCTATCCTTAAATGGAGGGGAGTACTTCAGTACTTAGGGGTTAGCTTATTTCTTACCTTAGGGCGAGAAGAATGATATCTAAGGGATGTATGTATCATCTCATTTGAGTTTAAGACTCTAGTTCAGGGACCTCTAATTTTGAGTCAGTATTAGTAGTATGTGAATTTCCTGATGTGTTTCCCGAAGATCTTCCCAGGGTCCTTCCCGAAAGGGAAATTGACTTCAAAAGACTTTTTCCAGATACTCAGCCTATCTCTATTCTGCCATATAGAATGGCTCCAACAGAACTCAAAGAATTAAAAGAATAGTTAAAGAATCTCCTAAATAAGGGATTTATCAGCCCCAACATATCCCCTTGGGGTGCACCAGTTCTATTCGTGCATAAGAAAGACAGTTCTCTTAGAATGTATATAGACTACCGTCAGCTAAATAAAGTCATGGTCAAGAATAAGTATCCACTTCTCAGAATCGATGACTTATTTGACCAACTTCAGGGTGCCAGTTACTTCTCTTAGATAGACCTCAGATCAGGCTATCATCAGATCAGGGTCAGAGAATATGACATTCTAAAAATAGCTTTTAGAACTCGGTATGGCCACTTCAAATTTTTAGTCATGTTATTTGGTCTTACTAATGCTCCAACAGCCTTCATGGACTTGATGAACCGCGCATTCAAGTAGTACTTAGACATGTTTGTCATAGTCTTTATTGATGACATTCTTGTCTACTCTCGCAGTGAACATAAATATGCAGACCATCTCAAAATATTGTTATAGACTCTCAGAGCACATCAGTTATTCGCCAAATTCAGTAAGTATGAATTTTGGCTAAGTTCACTAGCTTTCCTTGGCCATTTAGTTTTTGGTGATAGCATTAGAGTTGATCCTTAAAAGACCAAAACAGTGATAAACTGGCCTAGACCTATCTCTTTATCAAATATCAGGAGTTTCTTAGGTTTGGCTAGCTATAACTGACGATGTGTTGAGGAATTCTTATCTATCGCATTTTCTATGTCCAGATTGACTTGGAAAAAAAAGGCAAATTCTAGTGGTCAAATTTTTGTGAGAGGAGTTTTTAGGAGTTAAAGACTCGACTCACTATAGCCCAAATTTTCTCGACTCACTACAGCCCAAATTTTGACTCTACCAAATAGTTCAGATGTATTTATGGTATATTGCAATGCTTCTAGAGTTGGTTTGGGGTGTGTTTTGATGCAGAGAGGTAAGGTCATAGTCTATGCCTCTAGACAGCTTAAACCCCATGAAAAGAATTACCCCACTAATGATCTTGAGTTAGCAGCTGTGGTGTTTTCCTTAAAAATTTGGAGGCATTATTTGTATGGCGTACATGTTGATGTGTTCACAGACCATAAGATCCTGTAGTATATGTTTTTTTAGAAAGATCTAAACCTACATCAGAGGAGGTGGTTAGATTTGTTGAAGGACTAGGACATGAGCATCCTATATCACCTAAGAAAGGCCAATGTAGTGGTTGATGCTCTCAGTAGGATGTCTATGGGTAGTGTTGGTCATGGTGAGGATAATGAAAAGAAGTTAGTTCAGGAAGTTCATCAGCTTACCTGAAAAGGTATCTACTTAGTCGATTTAGCAGAGGGAAGTATGTGGGTGCAGAATAGTTCAGAATCATCTCTGGTTTCTGAATAGTTTAGTCAAGTTGAAATAGTTAATTAGAGATCAGAAAGTAGAGGTTTTGTCCCAAGGGGAAATGGTGTGTTGCAATACCAGGGTCGGTTATGCGTACTAGGTGTAGATGACTTGAGGAAATAAATTCTTGCAGAATGCATGGTACGCATTACTCAATTAATCCAGGGGCCACTAATATGTACCATGATTTGCAGAAGGTCTATTGGTGGAGAAGGATGAAGAGAGACATTGCAGAGTTTTTGGCTAAGTGCTCTACATATTAGTAGGTTAAGATTGAGCACCAGAAACCTAGTGGTTCCATACAAGAGTTCAATATTCCTACGTGGAAGTGGGAGAAAGTAAACATGGACTTTGTGATGGGTTTGCCCCGTACTTGTCATCATCATGATTCAATTAGGGTCATTGTAGATAGGATGACCAAATCAGCTAATTTTTTTCCAGTTCATACCTCTTATTCAGCCGAGAATTATGCCAAGCTCCATGTTAGAGAGTTGGTCAGATTGTATGGAGTTCTATTTTCCATCATCTCATATAGAGGTATGTAGTTCACCTTTCACTTTTTCAAAGCCTTCCAAAAGGGTCTTGGTACCCAAGTTCACCTCAATACAGCCTTCCATCCTCAGACAGATAGTCAAGCAGAGATAACCATTCAAACTTTGGAAGATATGTCAAAAGTGTGTGCCATTGACTTTAAGGGGAGTTGGTATAACTACTTTTCCTTGATTGAGTTTGCATATAACAACAATTTTCATTTTAGCATTCAGATGGATCTATTTGAGGTGCTTTATAAGATGAGATGTAGATCTCCCATTAGTTGGTTTGAAGTGGGTAAGGCCACAGTGGTAGGGCCTGACTTGGTATTTGATACCTTAGAAAAGGTTTAATTGATTAGGAAAAGGATTAAGACAGCTCAGAGTCGACAGAAGTCGTATGCAGATGTGCGAAGAAAGGATCTCGAGTTTGAGATTGGTGATTATATGTATTTAAAAATATCACCTATGAAGGGATTGAAGATGTTTAACAAGAAGGGGAAACTCAGTCCCTGATATGGTAGTCCTTACCGAATTCTCAGTCGTTTCGAAAAGGTAGCATATGAGCTTGAGTTGCCTTTAGACTTAGCTTCAGTACATCTAGTGTTTCATGCCTCCTTGCTAAAGAAGTGCATAGGTGATCCAACAGTTGTAGTCCCTATAGAGGGTATAGATTTTCAGAACAACCTCTCTTATGAAGAGATCCCAGTCGAAATTCTCGATTATCAGGTTCGTAAATTGAGAAACAAAGAAGTTTCACTAGTCAAAGTTCTTTGGAAGAATCAGCCCGTTGAGGGCGCTACTTGGGAAGCAGAAGAAGATATACAAACCAAGTATCCTCACCTCTTCTCTATAAAATCAAACTCAACTCAAGGTAACAGTCTTTCTTAGATTTGCTCAGTTCCATGTTCAGTTACAGTTATAATTTGGTATTCATTACCGTTGCATATTATCTTCATGATAGTTATGCATTCATGATTCAGTTCACCATATACTCATGAATTAGATATGCATGTTCAGTTTGAAAACTCAGGTTATCAGTAGTTTCAATCAAGTATTCCATGCATCAAGTATGCATGTTCAGTGTGTAAGCTCAGTCTATCAGTGTTTCACAGTTTAGTCAGACTCATTAGAGGATGAATGTTCCCAAGGGGGAGATATTGTAAGACCTCAAAAAATTCTAATCTTAACTCAGTCCGTTAAATCTTGAAAAGAGGTCTCAGACTTAGAAATTTCAGCCAATGTTTACACTTAGAAGTATTTTATCCTTCATAAGTTTGCGATCCAATTCTACGACCCTTATGACCTTAAAATAATAATTTTTTGGTTAATTTATGATCAGGAATGTCAGTAGGTCACTTCAGATGAGTTTTGGATTTTTTGGACCTCGTTTGAACCATGTTTGGGTGACCAAAATAGTGGGTCGACGCAATCTCGATGTGTTATGTCACCCATCGCATCTAGTTTCAAGAAATTCTCCACAATTTTTAGAGAATTAACAACTAAGGTATGTTAGGTGTTCATCCAAGGGTTTCTTTCCACCCTTGGAGTTCAAGAACCTCTTTTAAAACTTTAAGTTTATTGAACTCATGAATTCCAAGTTGGGCTTGAATGTATTCATGATTGTGATATTAATTGGGTTTCTAATTCATGATTTATTACAAGGTTCATGTAAATTTATTGGACATATGTGTAGTATTATGCGAATTTATGTTGAAGCCCTTGAATTTGTAAGTTGGGATTGGAAATCATGATGCCTGCATGTTGATTAATATTATGTGCATAGATTATGTTCCCCAAGTGTTTGTTAAATTGCTCATGTGGATTAAATAGGGAAATCATGACATGCTATCATATGTACAAGCTTATATCTTGCAAGTGTTTGATAAAATATCTCTATGAATGAGTTATGAACATTATAATGCTTTTCAAGATCATGTTAGGCTTTACTTTTTATGTTATCGAGTCCTGGTGGTATCTAATACTTGAAAATCTAGTTGTTTACTTAGAATTGCAGTAGCTTTAGAATAGTTTCAGTAATGTCATGTACAGTAGCTTTCAGCCAGTACAGAACTCAGTATATCCAGTTAGCAAATAGAACTCAGAACACTCAATCAGTTACACTACTTAGTGAACTCAGTCCAGTTCGGTCAGTTAACACGATCAGTAACAGTTCAGTCTAGCCTAGAATAGTTTAGAAATCAGTTCAGTGTCTGTTCTGTTGGGAGCAGGATTCAGCATTGAGTAAACCCAAAGATGGGGACTCACCTGCCAGTAGAGGGTGTGATCCTTAGAAGCAGTTCTGGCACTCCAGAACTACGTAGCCAGTGTAGATTGAGACATCAACCTGCTAGTTGAGGGTTGATGAGGTGTTCTACCAGCCAATTGAGGGTACCACTATTCTCATTCAGAGCACTTGCCAGATAAGGGTGACTCAGCACTTGTCTTTACCCGTGGCACGATACTGACACCCTTCCAGCTGGGATTACAGGTTGGACCCCAATCAGTTTTGAGAGGGGCATGTCAATTAGATAATTACCTCCCACAGTTTTAGTTTCAGTCTCAATATAGAACTTAGTTCAGTTCTACAGAATTAGGACTGTCAGAACTCAGTATCCAGTGTTACTATGATCTCAGACACAGCGTATATAGATATGTGCACAGTATTGCATAAATAGTGTTTCATCAGTTTAGTTATACATGTACTCTCATTCAGTTGTATTCATGTTATTCAGTTAATTATTGTTCATGCATATGAATCCTTTCATATCAGCCTACCTCACTTAGCATACTAGTACATTCAAAGTACTGACGCATACCTTTTTTTTTATGCTATGATGTTTTATATCATAGGTTCAGACGCATGAGCTCCTGACCGAACTAAATAGCACATACTATCAGCAGCAGACCTAGTGGCGAGTCCTCATTGTTCGAGGACAAAGTTATCATATTATTTCATTATGTCAGTATTCAGTTTATTTTAGTAGGCGAAGTTAGTTGGGGACTTGTCCCATTAACTCCATATTCAGATAGATAGAGGCTTTCAGACTAGACTTTCAGACAGTATTCAGTTGTACAAATTATTTTTACAATTGGTATTCTTTATTAGTATTTTAGGATTTGAACCTTATGGCATTTTAGCCTATTTTTCCATATTTATAACGGTATTATTACTCAGTGCTCATAACAGATATCAATCATGGGTTAGCTTATAGTCATTTGGGGTTGTAAGCATTGTGTGGCATCCGGGGTGCAGACTCAGGGCATTATAGAATTGGACGGGATCGCCCCATGGAGAAACACTAGGCCTTATAAAACCTTTATCTAAAAGATCTTTGAGTTGCTCTTTCAACTTTTTATGCTCGGCGGGAGATATACGATATGAAGGTATAGAAATAGGTTGAGTATTTGGGAGAAGATCCATACCGAATTCTATTTCCCTATTAGGAGATACCCCTGGCAGATCTTCAGGAAAAACATTAGGAAACTCATTAACTACACTGACTTACTGAACTGTTGGAGCCTCAGATTTTGTGTTTTTAACTCAAATTAGTTGGTAAATACACCCTTTGGAAATTAAATTTATGGCTTTAAGATAAGTTATGAAATGACTCTTGGGAACACTGAACTTCCTTTCCACTCCAAGACTGGCTCATTTGGAAACTAAACTTTCACCACTCGGGTGTGACAATCTATGGATGCATAACAGGAATGAAGCCAATCTATTCCAAGAATAAGATCAAAGTCAACCATATCTAACTCTATTAAATCTGCTAACATGAATTTATAAAGGATAGTGATAGGATACTTTCTATAAATTTGTTTAGCAACAATTGACTCACCTACTAGGGCAGAAAATAAGAAGGGCTCAAGGATCTTTCCAGGACTTATTTCAAAATTAACTGTAACTAATGGGGTCACATAAGAGAAAGTCGAACCAGGGTCTAACAACACATAAACATCAAGATGAAAGACACAAAGCATACCAGTAACAACATCTGGTGAATCCTCTTGCTCCTGATGGGATGGTAAGGCATAAAACCGATTCTGGCACTGACCGCCACTGGTACCGGATGATGCGCCTTGAGGAGGGACTGGGAGACCTAAAGGAGTTGGTGTACTAGTAGCTTGAGTCTGGGTTCGAACATTTCTATTTCCCTACTTAGCATGAGGACAATCTCTAATTCTATAACCTAACTTACCACAACCAAAACAACCTTTCTGACCAGCTAAACACTCACCAGGGTAATTCTTACCACACTTAGCACATGGAGGATAACTGGGTCTTCCACTCATACTATTCTAAGATCTATACATAGTATACTTACCCTACTGCTCTTGCCTAGCTCTAGGAGCGGGAGCACTAACTGAAGATGGTGCTGGCATAGATGAACAATTCTAAAACTGTGAATGATTTCCCCCTCTAGACCTAGCCTGTCCATACTCAAACTACCCTATTCTAACCCTCTTATTACTTCTATCTCTTCCCTTCAACTTCTCTACCTCAATCTACTCAGCATAAATCATAAACCTAGAAAGATCTATGTCTCCAATAATCATGGTAGTCCTACACTCCTTGACTACCAAGATAGACACCCAGTAACAAACTTACTCATACTTTCCCTAGGATCATCCATCGTATCAGGGGCATACTTAGAACACTGGTTGAACTTAAGGCAGTACTCCTTCACTGTCATTGAGCCCTACCTCAAATTTATAAACTCCTCTATCTTAGCTTCCCTCATCTCACGTGGGAAGAACCTATCAATAAAAGCATCCTGAAATACATGCCAACTCATAGGAGATGCATTCTCAGCTCTAGCATTCTTCCACATAACTACCCAGTCATACGCTACATCCTTCAACCTATAAGATTCAAACTCTACATTCTTCTCTTTTGAAATATGCATAATCTAGGTGATTTTCTTCACCTCATCTAAATAAAGTTGTGGGTCTCACCTACTTTTGACCCAAAGAACTCTAGCGGCTTCATTCTCATGAAATTTTTTATTCTGGCTGCTGCTAAATCACCATTCTATTGAAGTAGGACTACAGCCTGATGGTTGCCATGAACATTGGCAGTCACTACCTGGTCTAACACCTAAAAGGCAACCCTAAACTCAGCATGGGATACGTTCTCATTCAGAGGATCAGTAGGCTGGGGTGGCTGGTTATCATTTCTGTGGGTGTTAGCTTGACGAGGAGGCATATTCAACTATCACATAAGAGCATGAGTTGAAAGCATATAGAGATATTGTAAGCACGATAGATCATAAAAGAAATAGATGATTTCCTAAAAACATCCTGTAGCCTCTTGCTCATAAATGTGGCGCGCTTCATACCCATGATCAAGACTCTATGTAACGTGGCTTGTCTGACTCTCTAGGATTCTTATAAACCTTAGGCTCTGATACCAAGTTTGTAATGTACCAAAATCTAATCCCGAGACATCACACGGTACTCAAGATTACGAGTAGCCTTAAACTCACCCTGTTGTCCTTTTACTAAATCTGAATCTCATAATAATGGAAATATAGGCATCAAAGTCATACTAGATATGGAAAACTATCTGAGATAGCTGAGAATAATCTGAATGTAATATCTGAAAATCAATACGATAAGTCTAAATAATGTTTAGCAGTCTGACAAGCCTCTACTACTAATAACTAAAGAGTCACTGGGACAAACCCCAGTTGTCTCGAACTGTCTGAAAAGAATATTAAATCACCTAAACTGATAAGCTAAAAATAAACTAAATGACTAAATCCCCAAACTATGAGGACTCAACAACTGTCAAATATAGATGGAGATGCTTGAACTACTCACGCTGTTGAAACTGAGCACTTGAACCTATATTATGAGACAATGTAGCATATAAACGTATATGTGGATCAGTACTTTGAGGATGTACTGAGTAAATAGGGGCGAAATGCATAAGTAAAACATTATCTCATTATTATAATTTGTAAAACAATGCATGCTAAATGTAAATGACTCACATAAGTTGGAATATCTGAAATCATGAATAGAAAATCATACTTTATAAATCTAGTGAGTCATAACATTTAGTTCTAAAAGCTGTGCTAATAATCTGTCTTTAAATCATATTGTCTAAGTATAGAAAGTACTCACTTCTATATCTAAAATCTGAAATCTGAAATCTGTAGCTATTATCTTTCTGTAAAGCATAATCTGAATAAAATTGTGAGCCTTTACACTTAGTTTTTTTAAAGTTTTTTTGTTATTCATTTATGTTATTTGTATTCTGTAGAGAGGTTCTTCTAACCGACATAAATCATATGAGCTAACATGGAGTCCAACGTCTCATTCCCCAAAGGGGAAAACCTTATGATGGGGAGAGGTGTCAAACTTTTGCCAAGGAGTAAAACTTGAGCTAAGTGATCACGTCTGTAACTGACATTCACATAGAAGTGGGAGTAATCTGATAATCTGTGCCTACATTGACTACATAGTTTTGTGGGAGATAAGGCATGCTAATCTCACACTTCCCGCTCGGTGCTAAATACTACTCCCTTTAAGTTGTGCTCATTCTGTTGGAAATCCACTTTAAAACTAGCATAAGGGTTTATTCTGAAACCAATTATGCTTTTATCTAATTAAATCTATGAATAAAGTTGTTCTGAATTCTATAATCTGTAATAAATCTGTAAAGTCGATTCCAAATCTTATCTAGGAATCAAAAGATCAAAGATTTCTTGAAATATCAATATATAAACTTGGGCTTAATAACCCATGCATCAAGTTCATGTTAAAATATCATAAAATTCATGCTTGATATTGAGAATATTGATAATTCAATTCAAAATCTGAAATTTACTGCAATAGGCATGAAAATATAGAAATAGACATGCAATTCAACTTCATAAACACTTGAAATCTCAAAATCTTGCAATTAGCAATAATGGGTATGAACCATAATTTGAAACTCATGAAAAGCATTCAAAATCATATAAATTTGAATTGAAAACTTGGTTTTGGGCACAAGGATGAAAGAGGATCCTTATTCATAAACCTCACATGCCTTGATTGATGATTATTTGAAGGAACTTCAATTTTTTATTCCTATTTGAGTTCTTGAAGATGAGTTCTTGATTATCTTGTCTTGGAAATCCTTAATTTTGAGCTTTCTTGGAGAAACAATGGTGGAATTTGATTTCTTGGAGAAAAAGCTTTTGAGTTCTAGGATTTTTCTTTAGAAGAGAAAGGATAAAAATAAGCATAAAGTGCTTTGAATATGATAAATTCCTTGTTTATGACAAATTACAACCTAGGGGATTGACCAAAATACCCCTTTTAATATTTTAAACGGAACAGGAAAAAGTAATATTTTTCTCGATTTACCATGCCATCGTGATCCTCCACTATCGCGGTGGCTCACTGGAAAAGGATGAGTGGGAACTGGAAGTTCTCTACTACACAGAGCTATTGCGGTGCACCTTTGGAATGCTATTTGGGCCATCAACGCAATGCGGCACAATCGTGTTTGCCTACTGGAAATTGACAACTGGGAAATTAGGTTTCTTTGTGATACGGGGTAATCACGAAGGTCCAATAGAATTGAAAATTTCCATAATTACCTTCACCGTGATACGGTGCTCGCCCATCTGGCATACTGCCTTACTAAATATGCCCTAACTTCTCAACCGAGTATTGGATTTGGGCAAAATTGATATAGATGGAAATCTTATTCAATTTTCTATACAATGGAGGGTCTAAATCTGGAAAATTCCATATGTAATAAAAGTTTCATTTTTTAAGCTAGTCTTTCACATTCTAGGAGAAAAATTAAGCTAGAAAAAGTACGGGGTATTACATCACCATTGTGCTTTAGGTCCAAAAACGACACAAAAAACCCTAAGAGGGTCCCACTTACAAAAATCACATTTTTCAGGTCAACCCAACATCCATACATGATTAAAAATCACAACCCACAAGAAATAGGTGAAAACCAAGCAAACTTTGGTCTAAAATTAAGCCCTAAGTGAATTTGGGATTTTGGGTCAAAAACTTAGAAATTCATTAAGAATGTGATGAAATCTTACCTTATTCGGATGATAATCATGACAAACGATGTTAATCAAGCTCCTAAGTCACACACATGACTCAATTTTGAGTTATCATACCCTTTTAAGATTTTTAGAACTCAGATGAAGAGAAAATGGACGAAATTGTGACATTGGGGTCTATTTATACCTCTACAGGTAAAGAAAAATTGTTATCATCATCCCTCAGACTGTAATAGCCCATGTTTGATTTCTATAGACCTCTTGTGATTGCCATAGTACGGTCATGATGGATCTTGTGCGATTTTCATGTACCACTACCAGCAAACTTGCAAAGTTTTCCAAGTATCTAACAATGCCTCGGGATTCATTCTGTATTGCAAATGAACTATGTAACAATACTAAATTTGAAGTTTTAAATATAATGAAAATTTTGGATTTTCAATCCGAGATTGTTTTGACCAAATATGGATCCCACATCTAAATTTCTAATTTTTTCAACTTTCCGACCAATAGGTCGAAATGAGCTCGGGTGCATTGGGACCCAAACCAATGGTTTAACTACCCAAAAATTAATATTTTAGAGCTGCTAGCGCATTCAAATTTTGCATCTGAGATTTTTTTTACTAAAGTTTTTGCTCAGTGACCATTTGGAACCAGCAAGGAATTGGCTCTAAGAACCAAATGAACTGCCCATTAACCAAACTGTTAGTCCCAGCAAATGATAAATGATTTGGGTAGCTATAGGAAAGCCTTAACAGCAAAAATAAGCATAAGTATGAAAAATGATCTGAAGGGTTATTACAATATCCAGTAAGAAAAGGACTTTCAATGCTGAAAGTCAACGGATAGAAAGAATCGCAAAAGTATAAAAGAATGAGGTATTGGGTTTGCATGATCCAAGCATGACTTCCTAGATAACCTAAATAAAGAGAGAACACTTTCAAGGGATTTTTCCATAAGTATTTCTTTTCAACCAACTTTCTCACTTCACTTCCAGACAGTCAAAACTCAATCTTAACCACTAGCCAGCCTTCAATTAATCCAAAAAATCCTGATGCACATAAATTTGAACTATGACATATTGATACCATCTCAATAACTGCACAAACCAATAAAGGCTCATCCAAGATAAACCAAACCCAAGACATGAGTCTTACCACTGACTCCAAACCCAAATATTACTTTTCTTTACCTTTTTGCACCTGCTATCCACTCTAAACCATGATAAAAATTACCTGAGTCGTGCTCGTGCAACCTCATCACAAACAATTCAAAGAACTGAGGCTGCTCCGTTGAAAGTTCATTTAGAAAATATGAAAATAATATCATAAGGCATTATCTAAGCACACGGATGGATATAGTAAAGGAATACCACCTATGTCAATTCTACCAATAGTTCGGATGGAAACAAGGACTAAATCCAGAAGATCAAAGCACAACTACTCATCATAGAATAATCACCTCTAGGATATCCCATCAACATAGAATGAAATCATACTGAATCCAACTCAATCACACTACTCCTACTGAGTATATCATCCAAAATTCTCAAAGTAGACTGAAGACTCGAGGTCAAAGCTGAAGGAACCAATATCTAGCTCATATGTTATCATCTGAGCACTTATTAACTATAATCCATCCAAAATAGAGAAGAAAAAATAGAAAACCATGGATTAGGCTTAACCAGCCTATAAATGAAATCTGAACTGAGATAAATCAAAAATGAAAGTCGTACTAAAGCATTATAACTCTAAGCTGATGTAGTGACCCTTTTGGTCACTTTCTATATTTCCACTTATCTTCACCATTAGAGCTTATATATAGCTTCCCAAGTCTATTATGACTTGATGGGACTTGTAGTTTGATTATCGGGCAGTTTGTTTGATTTTTAGAACCAAATTCCTATTTAGAAGGTTCACTAGTTCTAAATAACCATCGGGAAAAACCTTCAGTAAAACAATTTTGTATGTAAATTTTGACTGTGCTAGAAGATCCAGAATATCAATTTAAGGCTAGGTAGACCTTTGGTTTGTGTCCTAATACACCTGAGCTTATTTTGACCTATTGGTCAAAAAGTGAAAATCTAGAAATATGGGTGTGGGGACCATATTTGGTTGAAACGGCCTTGGATTCAGAATCCAAAATATCCAACGCATCCTAAATATCAAATTTAGTGAGGTTACATAGTGCATTTACAAAAATTGTATTCCAAATGAGTCCTGAAGCATTGATCGAAAATTGGAAAAACTCTAAGTTTCAGTTATCATCTATGATGACAGAGGATAGCGCGATCCTGGTGAGCCCTGTGGAGATCACCTTTGTGCAATCACGGCCCATTTATGATGATCTCGACGTCTCCTTTTCTAGGGGGGTCTATAAATAGACCCCATTATTGCGAATTTGGCATTTTTCTTCACCATTGAGAGCCAAGAACCCTAAATGGGTATGATAACTCAAAATTGATCATTGTGGGTGACTTGGGAGCTTTATAAACATCTTATATCATGAATATATTTGGATTAAAGGTAATATTTCATCAATTTCATGATGAATTTCTTAGTTTTTATCCAAAACCCCAATATAGCTTAGGGCTTGATTTTAGCCCTACATTAGCTTTGTTTTTACCTAATTTTTAAGGATTCTGATTCCTTGCTCCTGTATGAACATTGGGTTGACCTAAAAAATGTGATTTCTATAAGTGGGACCCACTTAGGGTTTTTGGTGTCATTTTTGAACCCAAAGCACAATGGAGCAATATGGGTATCGTTAGACTCGTATTGATAACTATATTACTAATTTGATAGTGTGTTGGCATTTTGAGTATTATGAAGTGAAAATGGACACAGGTGAATGATTTAAGGTTTTGTGGTTTGGCTTTAAGGTAGGATTCTGTCTACCCTTCTTTGTAGATGATGTGTGATATATAATGCGTGTGAATGTGAATGTTATGATTGATTATGAGTAGAATGATTTAGTCTTGACTATTAAAGTTAGGGGATTATATGAGGGTTTTGGATCCATAAGGTGAAATGTTTAGTACCTTTTTGAATCATACTGCCTTCTCGCTATATTGAACTAATTTGTAGAATAAATATGATATAATGCTAGGTTTGAGATGTGGTTTTAGAATTAGAGTATGATTAGTATGTTTCACCTTATTTGGGCTACAGTTGTGATCTTGAAAACTTTATTTAGGTAAAGTTGACTTAAATGGCCTTATTTCTAAATGAACTTTCTATCATAGGATTGGTTATGGCTTCCTTTACATCGAGAAGCTAAACTAGATACCTTAGCCTAGGTTGTGGCGTAGATTGCCTAAGTATGGAAATTGAGGATTAGAAGTGGGATCATCCGGCCTACCTTAGGCCAAGACTTGTGTTAGCCTTGTGTACTTATTTATGGATGTTAGGCATAGTTGAGACTTGTAAACCTTAGTGTAAGGTTACTTTGTTGTTGATTAATAGTGATGGTATTTCACCTGGATAATGACTAATGGCTTATGGCCAAAATATTCCTTATAGAAATAATATTGGTCCATTAGATATGTTATTTCCTCTTAGATACGATATTGAGACTTTAGAGATATTATTCCTCTTAGATATAATAATTGACCTATAGAGATGATATTCCTCATAGTCATGATATATGACCTATAGATACGAGATGCATCATAGATATGATATGCCTCGTAGTATTAGTTATACTTATTTGCATTATTCCTCCTAGAAGTGAGTTGCCTCATATATGTGAGATGATTATAGATATGATTCATAACTTATAGAGATCTTACGCCTCGTGAATACGCTATGGACTATAGTTATGAGATGGTTTATATATACATGATTATTGATGTGAGATTCGGAAACGTATGTGGACCTAAGGTCGTGATTATAATGTTATGATTATTTCAGACATATTATTAGGCCAACGACCATGTTATGATATTCGTTGGATATCCATAAAGTAATTACCCTTGTAAATGATACGATTGTAATTTATGAATATATAAATATTTATATATACATATCTCTCTGGTATGGGATGTAGGAAGATGTGGTATGATGTTTATGAATCCAATGTTTGAATACTGGTGATGGAATGCATAGATTTAGTACATTCATGATTGTTGCATCGATGGTTGATACGATTCCAATTAGATTATAATCTAATTATTGTTGTCACTGACTAAGGGCTAAATCCCACCTTTTTCCCTAAAATGAATTTTTTCTACAATAATAATTGCCTAACTCAATAAATAGTTTACATGTATAAAAAAAATTGATAATGATGATTTAAAGATTTGATTGATATATATTGTGGTCCATGATTCGACACTACTATCTACTCCGTTCGTGAGATATCCCGATGCTTTCTACACTTTTATAGAGATTTAGTCCCGGAGTTCACTCCAAGCAACCAACTTACAGATTTACACTCTTTTAGCCATGGCTTGAGTCCGTACACCTATTATATATATATATACTTATTAATGATGTGATATTGATGATGAATGATGAGTTATGGAAATATAATCTACCTTAATTCTCTTCTCATAATCATTTACTTTAGCCCTCGTGGGGCTTGTCATTTACTTTAGTCATCGTGGGCCTTGCACTTTACTTTAGCCCTCATGGGGCTCGCTCTCTATAATTGATATTAATTTGGATATTATGATAATGTGATGATTTCCAGCAAGTCCAGAGGATATTATGATGATGTAGTGATGCCCGGCAAGGCCGAAGAATATTATGATAATGTGGAGCCTGGCAAGGCTGAAGGATATTATGATGATATGATAATGCCCGGCAAGATCGGGGGACGTTATAATGATGATATTGATACCCAATAAGGTCAGGGGATGATTATGTTAATTGTGTACCTTGCATTCATTCTTACATGTGCATCGCCTATCACTAATATGCACCTATGTTTATCAGCCGGTATAGGATGGTTGCATAGATATGGGTGATGACTAAGACTTGTGTTGTTGTATAATGATTGAACCTTCCAAGACTAGGGAGGTGGGGTTACGCATAGGCTCGGCTACATATTTTGTTGTCCGAAAAAACTAGTTAATTGTGTTGTTATTGATATTGTTATCATTATTGTTATCATCACTGTTATGTCTAGTTTTGACAAATTGGTCATTGATTCTGTATTGAGATTTGCGGTATGATTCTGACCTCTTCTATCTTGTGATTCCATTATTATGCATAATTAATTCATGATAAGATATATGAATTAGATACCCTGAGCATGTTAGTACTAAATCTTGATAGGATTTTACTAAGGCCTTAAAATAAAGATATGATGATCTAGGTTGTACCACGAGTTGACCTTATATCTATATATATATGTATATCTAGCTATATATGTAGCTTGGGTATTATCGTATATCCCTCCCTTTATTTATTTAGATTGTATACTCATTTCTTGGCCTTGTATATTGCTATATATCCTTCTTTTGTCCTTTATTCATGTATTGGCCAGGGATATATGGTATAGTGTTGAGATTTCTGAGTATGGATGGAATAGGGTAGTTCACCCTTGACATTTTCTTAGCCTTAGTATGATAGTCTCTTGAACATAAATAGGATAGAATATCCTTATCCTACCATTGTCTTTGTTATATGGTTACTGGACTCTTGGGTGTAGTTTTTCATTCTGCTTATATGTTATGTATATCTGTTTTATCTTTGGATCAGTTAGAAGTTACCTACTGAGTACCATTCATTTGGTACTCATACTACACTTCTGCAACATACTGATCATAGTACAAGTTACCGCCGTTGATGTGTACATTGTATGGAGCAACCATGGTTCGGAGACTTAGAGTGAGCTCCTGATGTTCGGAGTATTACCTACCTCCTTCTTATGTACTAGCTTTGTGTTCATGTGTTGTATTTGGAGATAAGTTGTAACAGTATAAATCCCTTGGTATTTCATTCTTGTATTCTTGTTATGTTAGAAGCTCATGTACTGATACCACCAGGTTTTGGGACTTTATTATATGATTGCTTCTTTATTTCATGTATTCTACAATTATTTTCTTTATATATTTAGTAGTCCGTTACTAGCCATTTTGGACTATGGGTATGGCTTGCCTACTAGTGGGTTATAGTAGGCACCATCATGATCTAAGAAATTAGGTCTTGACGGTTGAAATCTCAACATCAAGGCTGAACTGCTCGGTCTCAACTGTCCAAAACAAACTTTGATCATAATGTTTGAATCAGACATATCTGTACCAGATCATGCCGAGCCAAAATCAAAACATAGCTGAAGAACAAAATAGCGATAGAGGATAAATCTCTGACTGAAAAAAATAGGAAATCCACTACATATCCTCTGGAGGGCATGAACTATCAAACATACTTAAGAACTCATATAGGCCACAAATCACACTACTGATGGCAAAAACTCTAGCAACTCGAAGAAATGCAACTCAAGCCAGAAACTGACCAATCCAACACTCTATCTCGGCAAAGAATAGTCGTAGGCACACGTCATTGAGAAGAAACACTCCACTAAGCCTTATTAGGCCAAATAAACTCTGAAATGAGAATTTCCTGAATCCACCCAAGTAGGACAGTCATCACTCAATCCATCCATGAATCACATCATCGAAGAACAACATACCAATATCAAAACCAAGGTCGACGTAAAGACCACCACTAGAAAACCAAACAACTCAGAATAAATAATTTCCAGTTTGCCAATTCAAGATACGATCACACTAAAGGCCACCTGCCTCTATCTCCCTAACTTCATAGAAGACAATAATCATATAATGATGAGAACGGAGCATCCAACTCTACATATATAACAAGGGCAAACCATCACTAGGAGACGAAGTTCAAAAAAATTAAGAGGTGAATACAGGACATCTCGATATCTATATCAAACCGCTATCGGGCAATGAAATAGACACAAACGAAGAATGGATTCAAACTGGTCAACCTCAAAAATGAGCTATACAGAAAGGAACAGCTAAATCAAAAATCTTCGCAACCCAAGGGCAAGTCTAAGAATCTCCAACTCGAGATTGAGCAATATAGTGAAATTTCCAATTTTAGAACCATATCGAACCATAAAAGGTCATCCTATTTTTATTGTCACAATACATTCCGCATCAATCTAACACAGCTAACCAAGAGGGAAAATAATTAACCTCGTCTTGCTATAGGAAAGAAATCTTCGAATTAGGCTATATCTACTCCATCCATCGAATAAGAATTGCAAGGAAATGAAATTCTAACTAGATAACACTAGTCTATACAGCTACCCAACGAGGATATATTACATCAAGTAATAATATCAATAACCTCAAGCAATAATAGCAATAGCAACATTAATGTAATAAATAGGTGGTACCAAAATGCACATTAATATCATGTACCACTCAAGGACCACAATAAGGCCAACGTGCCAAGATAAATAGGACTTGAATCCTAAAGCTACACCCATAGGGAGAAAATATCAATGCATATCTACCTCATCCACTACTAAAGGAAATAATCCATAGAGTAGTCATAAAATCATGAATTCAATAACAAGGCACACAATAACCAGTATGAACTCATCGATGCACATAATCATTCATGGGTACAACAACCCAAATATACATAATACAAAAGGTAAATGTGGGGTAATAAAAGCACGCCAACCACGAGGAAATCCATAATCCTATGCTTTACGAATATAAGAGAGAGTAAATCTAAGCGGGTTCAAACTCAAATCGACCGACTAAATCATCAACTTAGGTACTAAGCGCACTATCTCTAACTAAAGGTGCCACGATCATCATAAGGCTAATCTGAATAAGCTAAATTACTAGTAATACCATATTGGGGACACTCTCTAAACCAATAGTTGATCCTCTATAGTCGTAGCAACTCTTGAAGCACCAATATGGATAGAACACAAACTAGGCCAAAATGGATGGCCAACCCATATTGAGAGCACTCTCTATTACCAATTAACATCATTTCTGCAATCATAGCCTACCTCAATAACTCTAGGCTGCCAGGGAGTACAAGATAACTCTGTCTGATCAACTAACTTATATTCTGAAATGCTACCAACGTACAGCGATACATTATACGTGAATTTGACCTTAACTAGAAGGAACTTAACTCCCGAATAAAATACCAATAGCACAATACCAAGGTCATGGCCTTTTGCCTTCACCTCTATAAATCTCAATACATGCTCTCTCTATGGAGCTCGAGTGAACAACAACCTAAGAGAAGGAAGACCGATCTCCTATCAAGTACTTCAACACCCAACAAGTGGCAACGTGAATCCTCTAATAAATCTACACATCATTCCCTACTTAAAGGGATATAGCATAGAGAAATGCCTGGCCCACTCGAGAAATATAGTCTCATACTCAAAACTGGTAAAGAACCCTAATAACACCTATAGACCCAACTCTATTCTAAGAGTTGCTCGATGAATCAAATGTCATCTATGGCTGGGAGTGATCTACAACATACTCAGGACCTCAATGCTAAACCTCAAAGTGCTAAAGTAGTCACGATCTTTACTGGAGAAACTTGTTCCCAAATCCTTTGGCTAACACTGAAGGTCTTCGATATCCATTTCTGACTCTCTGGTCTGATGTTGCGTTGAAACTCTAGAAATGGGTGTTAAAGTCTTATTTGCATCTGTCGACAATGTTGGATCGTTCTTTGGGAATAGAATAGAGTAAAAGAATATGTTTAAGATTCATACCAATATGGACACATGACAAGGAGTCAAGAAGTGAATTTCCTAAAATGCCCTTTTAGCCTCCCAAAGATAAGTTTCGGGCAACTTTTCACCGATCCGCAGGACTCTATTAAATAATTAGCTCTTGTACTAATACACCAGTGAAGCCTAGGCTCTGATACCAATTTGTCATGAACTAATTTCTCAGGTCATAATGGCACCTACTATAATCCACTAGTAGGCAAGTTAATCCCATAGTCCAGAATAGCTAGTAATAGACTACTCAAATAGTAAGACAAAAAATACAAAATATCTAAAATACAATATCAATTACACAATATAATCCCAAGATCTGGTGGTATCAATATAAGAGCTGTTAATATAACAAAAGTACAAAGTGAAGTATAGATGAATACTCTGATATAACTCATCTCTGAATACAATATAGAGACTAATCTACTATATGAGAGAGAGAGAGAGAGAGAGAGAGTAAGTAATGCTCTGAATGTCAGGAGTTCACTCTAAGTCTCTGAACCATGGCTGCTCCGCATGACGCACACATCCACGGCAAACTCGTACTATGATCTGCAGGCTGCAGAGGTGTAGTATCAGTACCAAATAAATGGTACTCAGTAGGCAACTGCTGACTGAGCTCCAAGATAAAGCAGAAATATATATAACATATAAACAAAATGAAAACTACACTGAAATATCCAGAAACAACATAAGATAAACAATGAGATAATAAAGATAAACTATCCTTTTCGGGCATCATTACATCATCATAATATCCAAATCAACATCAATAATAGAGAGCGAGCCCCATGAGGGCTAAAGTAAGTACAAGCCCCACGAGGGCTAAAGTAAAGAACAAGCTGCATGAGGGCTAAAGTAAATAACAAGCAACTTAATGTACCAAATTTATGCATGCAATCACCAGTACTCATACGATGGAACCATAAGAATTAATATATCAATAAACTACAATGACATCCTTTACAAGGATAAATACTTCCCGGATGGTTAACTCATACCATTACTCGGCCTTAGGCCTAATAATGTGTTCAGAATAACTCAAAAATCATAATATTGCCTTGGTACATACATGTCCGACCTGACATGGTAAAAGAACAAATCAGCCACACTATCCACATCGATAAACATATCTATACATTATCTCATATTTATAAGTCGTAGCGTATTTATGATGCATAACATCTCTTATAAGCCATAAAGCATATCTATAATCATCTCACATATATGAGGCATCTCACATCTAGGAAGCATAATACCAATAAGGCCTAATACATAACCATGAGGCATATCACATTTATAAGGCATTTCATATCATAGGTCATGTAGCATGACTATAAGGAATAACATCTCTATAGGCCAGATATCATATCTAAGAGGATATAACATCTCTATAGGCCACAAATCATAATTCAAAAATAAGTCATTACAATTCACCAAGCCACGAAGTAAACTTATTCTAAAGTCTCAATAGCTCAACTAGGCCTAACATCCTCAATTAAGTCCACAAAGGCTAACACAAATCTTAGGCTAAGGTGGGTTTGAGGAACCCACTTCTAATCCTCAATATCTATATTTAGGCAATTTATACCTCAAATTAGGCTAAGGTATCTAGTTCAACTTCTAGTTGTCATGTAAGTCATAACTAATCCTAAGATAGGAATTTTGTCTGAAAACGAGGGCATTTGGGTCAACTCTACTCAAATTAAGGATTCAAGATAAGTAGACAATCCCAACTAAGTTTAATCATACTAACTATGAATCTAACACTTAAACCACATCCCAAACCTAGCATCATATCGTATCTATGCTACTAATTAGTTTAATCTAGGGAGAAAGCAATAGGATTTCAAAAAGAATAGTAAGCATTTCAACTTACGAATCAAAACCCTCATCTAATCCCCAAACTACAATATTCAATACTAATTCATTCTACCTATAATCAAACTTAACATTCACATTCATATGCAATATATGACACGCATCATCTTACGAAGAAGAGTAGACAAAAGTCTACCTCAAAGCCGAACCGCAAATTTTTACATCATTCACCAAAAGATCATATTTATTTCACAATCTCAAAACTCCATCACACTATTAAAATCATAATCTACTCATCAAAATGAGAAAAATAATACTCATATTGCACCATTATTCTTCGAGTCAAAAAATGACACCCAAAACCCCAAGTGGGTATCACTTACAGAAATCATATTTTCGAGGTCAACCCAATGTCCATACATTATCAAGGAATCATAACCCTCAAAAAATGGGTAAAAACCAAGTAAACTTTGGGCTAAAATCAAATCCTAAATGAATTTGGGGTTTTGGATCAAAAACCAAGAAATTCATCAAAAAAGTAATGAAATCATACCTTAATTCGGATGATAACTATGATAAAGGATGTTAATAAAGCTCTTAAGTCACCCACAAGACTCAATTTTGATTTATCGTACTTTTTAGGATATTTAGGTATCAAGGATGAAGAGAAAATGACCAAAATCGCAACATTGGGGTCTGTTTATACCCCTACAGTTAAAGAGATGTTGCTATCGCCATCCCTTGGACTGTAATTGCCCATGTGCGATCACCATAGGCCTCTTGTGCTCCATAGTGAGATCATGATGGTCCTTGTGTGATCTACATGTACCAACACTAGCAAACTTGGACAAGTTTCCAACAACGCTTCGAAATTCATTCGGTATCCAATTTTTGTAAAGGAACTATGAAATCATAATAAATTTAATGTTTCGAACGCACTGGTGAAGTCATATTTTCCATTTGAGGTTGTTTTGATCAAATATGGGCTCCACACCTAAATTTCTGATTTTCTAACTTTCCAACCAATAGGTAGAAATGAGCTCGTGTGCATTGGGACCCGAACCAAAGGTGTACCTAGCCTAAAATCGATATTTCAAATCTACTAGCAAAGTTGGAATTTGCATTCGAGATCTTTTTACTGAAGTTTTCTCTCGGTAGCCATTTGGAACTAGCAAAGACTTCTAAATTGGAAATTGGCTTTAAGAACCAAACGTACTACTCAGTAATCAAACTGTCAGTCCTATCAAGTCATAAATGACTTGGCACAGCTATTATGGAAAAACCTTAACAGTGAAAATAAGCAGAAGTATGAAAAATGACCTGAACGGTCATTACAGTCATATGTCACAGTAATCTCACAATATGTTACAGTTGGAAGATATAACATATACGAAAAAATAATGAGATTCAGTAGCTTAACACCTATAATAGATCACATATTTAACACTTGTAATAGATCAAATATTTACTATTGATTACGTATAATTAAAAACTGAGATTTTCCATTTTCATTGAGCAAAAAAGTTGATGGGGAAAATTTGGCGAAGTCACCTGTTGTTCTAGAAATATACAGATGTCCAGTGAAAGAGGATTAGAAGACACATTGGAAGACACGGAGCAACAACTGGCCAAGTAAGCTACACATTGATCTTGTATAGGAGAAACTCTCACTTCAAAAATAGTAAAAGAATTTAACGTTTGATTGTTTGTTCGGTGTTATAATAAATACTTTCTTTTTCGAACCAAAACTTATTTATATGTTTTACGTCAATGAAGCTTCATCTGAGCATCTCTTTTTTTCAATTGGGGTTGATCGTTCTTTTCATCAAAAGTTATTAGCGTTGTAGGTTCAATGTGTACTCTACTGTAATTTGCTAAATAACAAGAGCGTTCATCGCACAAATTAATGTCAAACATCAATATACGGTACAACAAATATGCAAATCTTACAAATAATTTTATTTGAGTGTAGTTTGTGCACTTCGATAATGTAATTATTTTACAAACAACCAGTGTACCTCAAACAAATCATAAGAGGAGATTGTATTCAAATATACTCAGCTTTTTTAAAGAATGAAAGAGTAAGAAACAAGTTGTTGTAAATACGTAGAGCACTATTTGAAGAGAACAAATTTTTTTCGATGAGAAGAATGATAGACTGTACAAAATAAAGTACGATAATTTTAATTAGGCATACTTAAATAGTACAAACTATATGTATATATGTCCTAGGAAAAAAAGATATTTCAAAGAAGACAATTAAAGTAATGTGAGTTGGTAGCAATAATACGAAGATACCATAAATACAGTACAAAAAAATATCAATTAAGTAACTATTATTGGGTAAAACGGTAAGTCACAATATAATAATATTTTCAAGTAATGCAAAAACTATTTTCTAACCGTCAGAAGAATCTTAAGTTGCAAAACATCTTCTTATAAACCCAAGAAAGTATAATGAGTTGCAGAATGTAGCATTTTTGAATTTATTTTTTCAGCTACAATGTAACTATGACAATATATTTATGTGCTAGAAACACCGATAATTTAGAGCGGCCACCAAAAAGAGTATCTAATCTAGAAAGAGTTTACTTGTATGACATATTTGATGTACTCTGACATTGAAATATTACTAAATTAGTTTTGGGAGCATAGAATAATATGTTGTAAATGAAATTAACTTTCTTGATGAAATTTATAGACTACACATATAATCTTTATATAAATATAAAACATATTCTACATTCCTCACATAAGAAAATACTCAATTTCTACAAAAGATGAGAAAACAAAGCCGTGAACATTCTTTTCAAGATTTCTGACAATGAAAACGTAAAAAGAAAGAACTCAGTAGTGCAAATATTGATAACAATTGCTATGTCAGAAAAATAATCTCCATAGTAACTTAAAAAAATAGAAGCAAAAATGAAAAATTAAAGTCTAATAACAAGCAACAGCAGCATAAAGCTCGTTGAGAAAACAAAAAGCCACAAAAATATGCAATTAACAAAAATGAAAGAAAAGTTGAAACAAGAAGATTAATCAAAATTGGATGTTTACAACTCTAAACTAATCCAAGTTTATATGAATATGAATAGAACGGTAACAGTGATCGATGAACTAACCCAACAAGAGCAGACCAAAGAAAATGACTATGAAAAATAGAGAGATACGCATGGAGAAGCTGAGTTTAAGACAGCAAAACCTCGGAGATGTGGTGGACTTTTAAGAGAATAGAATGTTGAATTTTCCTAGGTGAAAAAAATAAAAATCCACGTAATAGAAATAGCCAGAGCGGTGATGAAGCATAAATATATGAAATAACGTAATTTTTCTTTGATGAAGTAGACTTGTTGACCATGAGGTGTGCGCTTGATAGTAGTAAATTCAAGCGTGTTCTAATTTACAATAAAATTAAAATCATTGATTACAAACTTGTGACACCCATTTGACACAAAGGGACATCCCATATGACACAAAGGTAGTGTATTGAATTATGTACGACAGAGGAATTACTCTTTCTGTTTCATTTTACTTAGCCTCGATATTAAAAATATTTGTATCAATTTACTTGTTCAATTTATGAAAAATTAAAAGAATTTTACTCCCTCTATCCATTGATAATTATCCATTGTTGACTTGACATACATGTTAAGAAATAGTAATTGATAGGGGTAATTTTATCATATTTATCCTTTGAATCTAGTAAATTTAGTGCTTTGAGAAATGTATTGAATAATGAATTGTATTTGATGTTAAAGATAAAATGGATAGAAATGAAATTATCCATTATCTTTCCAACAAGACAAATATTATTGCACATTTATTTTTAATATAGCGAACAAGTAAAAATAAATGGAGGGAGTATTATATTTTCTACTTTTAGTATTAAATCACTACATAAAGTATAATCAAATTTACGGTTTCAAAACATTATTAATAAGATTAGTTTAGTAAATTAATTTTTAATTAAAACCTTTTTAAGGGGTATGTTAAGTCAACAAGAGTCAGGTAAAAATAAAATGGTGAAAGGTGTTCATACTCCCTTGGTCCATCTTTACTTGTCCACTATTGACTTGACATATACCTTAAAAACGATAAAAAAAAAAGGAGGTAATTTTACTATATCACCCTTTGAACAGAATAAATTTAATGCATTGAAAATGCATACAATGGATAATGAATGCCCCCCAGTTTCATTTTGCTTGACACCCTTGCTAAAAAATATTTATTTTAATTTATTTGTCCAATTTATGAAATCTAGAGAAGTTTATCATTTTTATAAACACTACACCTATTATTAAATGACTATAGTTGAAAATTTTGATTTTCAAAGCATAAATAATAAGGTCAGTTTAATAAAATAACTCGGAAATAAATCTTTTCTTGAGGAAATGTCAACTCAATAATCAACGTGAACCAAGTAAATGAAAATTATGGGAGTAATATTCAATGGCAAGAATAAAAAGAATATAAGATGACAAATTATCCATTGATTTTTCATATTGGACAAATATTGTTGAACATTTATTTTTAATATACTGAATAAATAAAGATGACGAAGGAAAAGGACTTTAATGTTTTTTGTCTTCTATAGAAACTAATTTCACAAGGCGCGTGCTAAGTCCTGGCCCAAGCTCAAAGTATAAAAATAATAATTTTAATTTAAAAATATAATTTATATAATATTTTTTTTACTTTATAATCAGTAATCTAATAGTCTGTTAAATAAGTCATGTTGATAAGTTTTCATAATTGTTAGAGTTGTTAATCACATAATTGAATAATTTTAAATAAAAAAATATTATTTATGAGGAAGAAGATATTATCAGCAAATTAGAATATATCAAAAAGCTATAAGTACTTCGATATTTAATATCATGACATAATTTATGATAATTATGCTTCAATGAAGATCATAAATATAAAAAAATAATGATATTTTAATAAAATTTACGGGTATTTATTTTCTTAGTTATAGCTAAAAATAAATTTATTTTGATATTTATTGAGTTTTAATTACCCTCATAATTTTAGTGGCAATAGTTTTGTAAATTACATTTTTTTCATCATATAGAATCATCTGGAAAAAAAAAATTAATGCTTTCAAGTTTATATTATAAAAATTATAACCTCAATTAAGAGTCTTTACATAAATTAACTTAATAAGGATATATAATGATATTAAATGATAATAAAACTACATTAATAGATTACTCCATTTGATCTACTTATTTGTGTTTATTTTTTACACGCCCCTTACAAGAGTAATTTATTCAGCACATTTTAATTATTGTATTATATTTTTTCATGTCCACTACGAAAAATAATAAATATAAGATATTATTTATTATATTATAATATCAAAAAGAACTATGTGGTTAGTTGAAAATTATTGCAAAATTTAATTTTGTATTAAAAGTTAGCTTGAATTTTTTTGAGTTAAATTAATTATTGATTTAAAATGAAGGGAGTTTTAATTAATTAGTAATCTAACAAACGACAAGTAGAAATTAATTATAAAAATCCAAGTGGAATAATCATAACAAAAAGAATAAGGGTGAAAATAAAAATATTTTTTATGTAATAAAAAATATATTATTAATATTATGTGTAATAATTTAATTTTTCATCAAAAATTAAAATATCAAAAAATTCCTTATGAGGAATACTAAAATCTCAAGATCCTCTCTTATATATAAATATAACTAGTTTAACCGCACGAGTCTCACACGTGTAACGTTTGATTATTTAAAATTAAATAATTTTATTTATTGCGGAGATTTTTAATAAAGTGTAAAAGTTCAAATCACTTTTCAAAAATCTTTTACACTTTAATATAATAATGTAAATATAAACATATATACATATATATTTTCCCACCAGAAGTTTCAAGTGGTTGAGGGTCATCACTTGCATCTGACATATAGTACCTCTTTCCCTTATTACCACAAATTAAAAGACACACATCAATTTGCACCATATTTATGTTACGATTATTATTTTTATATTTAAAAATCTATCCTTATTTTTAAACTTAAATTTTTACAAAATCATTGATTCACGTACTTAAAACTTTTTAAAATATGGTACTTCTTAAATTTTTCTTATTCTAACGGTTTTAAATTTATTTCTAGATTTTTTAAATCTTCTTAAAATCAAATTTAGTTGATTTAAAATTCTTAAACTAGTGCAAAAAGTATTAGTTGTCATTAATGTTGATGACTTCTAATAAGAAATGGGGTTACTATAAATATATTTAATTAATTTTCAACTCTTAAATTAGGAAAAAATAGTGAAATTCTGATGACTTCTAATAAGGAAAGATTTTACCATAAGTATATTTAATAAATTTTCAACTCTTAAATATTAGAAACAAATCGTGAAAAGATAATTTTGTCTAAATCAAAGCCTTTTAATAAAGAATAAAAAGTTCAAAAAATATTTTTATGGCCCTTCACACTTTTATATATATATATATATATATATATATATATAGAGAGAGAGAGAGAGAGAGAGAGAGAGAGAGAGAGAAATATTCAAACTTATAGAGAAACCAAAAGAGAATTAAAAAGTCTTTATTTTGAATATAAAAGACTAAATAACATAAAAGAAGATCTAATAAGATTAGATCAGCTAATCACCATAATCTCTAGATTAGAGTATAAATTAATTGGGCATCTAAAGTCCAAAAATAAAATCAAATGAATAAAGAACAAAATAAAGAAAGAATTTTAAAATTACTTGTGGAAAGCAAGAACTCATTATTCGAAGAAATCGCTATAAATATAATTCATTCGCAGGAGTTTGCAAAAAATCATTATTTTCTCATAAAATAGAAATACTCCAATTGAAAATTGAAAATTTTCATTAAGAACATAAACTTGAACATAATTTATATTAACACTCTATGAGTCATAACGAAATTCTACAGAAACTTAACGGCCCTGTTGATATGTAAAAGCATTTAGTCGTTAAAATCAACTTAATAGAAAAGAAAATCAAACTTATCAAAGAGAATTCACCAATAAGGGTAAATAACCTCATCGAAAGGGCTGAATCTTTCGATAAAGAATTAGGAAAAAATATTAGGAGAGAAATTTTTGCTCCCTCCTTCTCAAATAAAGGAACCTATCAAAAGGTAACTTGGATGAAGAAATTATATCTAGCTTTCTAGAAAAGAAATGAAAGAAAGAAATAGAGGAGGAATCTACTCCTAAATTAGAAGAAAATTCTAGTTCTAAATTAGAAGAAGGTTCTAGTTCAAATAGTAAAATAGAAGAATCAAATGAATGACATAGAAGAATTAGTTTATACATTAGAAGAGCTTGATCTAAAAGACCAAGATTATCATGTTCTTATGAACAGAGGAGATGCAGGAGGACCACAAGGAAGCTTTAGGAGTCCTAAAGAGGAAGGAAGCTCTTTTACAGAACCTATGCAAAAGGTAATTTCTTACCTAAATCCAAAAGAGGGAAAGACTATAATAGTCAATATCATAATAATATTAAGGCCAAATACATGCCTAATAGACTTCCAATAGGAGATGGTGGATCTACTCAGTTTTATATCTAGATTGCAAAAGAGAACCAGGAGAACTTCTGGACTTATGGGCTAAAAACCTAGAATTATTCTTCATCATGGGAAAAGGAGTAAACTAAACCAATAATGAAAAATATTTAATTACTATCAACACCTTCACTGGAAAGGTAAATAATTGATTTAATGTAGTATCAAAAAACACTAAAACAGTTTTTAAAATTGAAGTCCTAGATCAGTTTGAAAAATCAACTAGAGCAGGAATAGATCAAATAGTAAAATACGTTGGATGCAAATTCTTAGGTATCTAATTTGATGTCCCGAAAGAGAAAGAAAGACAAAGGCTATTAGCAGCAGAATGGCTAGAAAAACTTCAAATTTGTAAAATGTGTTATATTCATGAATATACTTGCGAGTTTAAAGAATATTACTACAATCTGTTCGACAGTAGCATAGATATGAAGCCATATATGGATAAATACTTTCAGAAACTATCAGGATTTTGGGCTAGTTATTTTAGAGAAGAATAAGCTAAAGAGGACAAAACAAGATATTCATTAGGAAAAAGAATTTCATTCCTTAATCAAAGAATTAGCCAGCTTTGTATGTTACATAATATACAAAGAAAATCCAAAAGAATAAACACCCAAAATTGCTGTGAAGATACAGAAACAGCATCACAATGGGGTTGTCATGAAAAAAATCCTTTAAAAAGGAAAAAAAACAAAGGATTAATTAAAAGGAAAAATGTTTCCAAAATAAATTATGTACCAAGGAAAAGGTACTTCAAAAAATGGAGAAATTTCAAAAAGAAGTCTACAGACAAATGTAAGTGCTATAATTGTGGAGAAGAAGGCCACAAAAGTTATAAGTGTAACAAAAAGAAAGTTAAGATCTTTAAAATAGATAGACAAGAAATTGATTCTGACTTAGAGTCAATAACATCTATCAAAAGTGAAGTCTTTTATGTAGAACTCTATGAATAATTCTCATATTCGAGTACTTATTGAGAAGAATTAATCAAATTGAGAATCTAAAAGAAACCACTTAGGTTATAGAAGTTGAAGAAGATCAGCGAGGATATGCTTTGAAAGCAACATTCGATGGAGAATTATTAAGAAAAATCCAAGGATTAAAATTTAACCTTAGGACTGAGAATAGTCCGTTCAGTAGGTTACAAAGAACCTTTTCAAGAGATAAAATATCATACCATGAATATCAAGAAATTGAAAAAGCAATAGAGATTACTCAAACTACGAGAAGACATAAGCTTAACCTTTTAACAAAGCCTATAATCGACCAAATTTTAAGAAAATTTTTGAAAGAAAAAGGAAAAAGATGAATTACGTTCATCTTGGAGGAATTCAAATAATGGTAAAATCCACCTTCAAGGAATGAATTAACTGTCCAATAGTCATCAACCTTTCAGATGAAAGATTCATTAATACTAGAGAAAGAAACCTAGGTATTGTTGAAGGAAATTTGTCTTACACCAAATTATTATTTACCTACTACCCGAGGTATTTTATATCACTGAAAGATGCTAACTTTAATGAAGCCTTAAATCTGCGTTTTCAAGTAAAAAAAGATGATTTATTCAAATCAGGTAATCATATTATGAGCATATATTATCAGGCTCTATATACAGTTACTAATTTCAATTATGGAAATATCTATAAAAATAAAAGCTTGGTCGAAATTGATCAAGAATGTGCAGGGATAGCCAGAATAGTTGAAGCAGAAGTTCAACCAATAAAAATTCCAAGTGAATACGAAATTCAGATAGGAAAAGCCCTAGAAATAGAAAGTTCAAATACTTCAATTCCAAGACTCTCAATAAAATATGAAAATAGTTTCATACGAAAAGGTAATTCTATGAGATTTATCAATACAAACTCTAACAACATTACTAAAGTTTCAGGAAGATTCTTTAATGAAAGCGACTGGAGCAAAAAATCCATCCTAATCCAATCAGGATCTTTAGCAAAACATGTCAAGAAAAGCATCCTAGACGGTTTAACTACATATGAAGGTACTCTTTACCTTTATAAAATATTTGAAGGAAACAGCTACAGCTATTCAAAGATGGTAAAATTATCAATTCAATTTGAATCAATTAGAATAACCGTTCCTTATTATATTACCAATCATGAAAATGATTATAATATAATATTAGGAGGAACATTTCTCAACACTTTGGATCAATATAATATCCATAAAGAAGGAATTGAGATCACCGTAGGAGAAAAAACTTATTTTATCCCTAAAATCTAAATGCCAAAAGAAATCTCTTTTAGAATATCAGTATTCATAGAATTTACTACCTATGAAACAAGATTGACATCATGTGGTCAGATAGATTATGATTTTGAAGCCTGTTTTGCCAAATCTTTTTTAATAAAAGAATAAAATACTAATAATGTTAATGCTTCTGTTGTCGGTATTACAGGTGACAAGGAAAAGCTCACACATTATAAAGAGAGTGTGAAAATAATTTTAGGATCTAAAATTGTTTCAATAAAATATGTCTATGCTTATGATAAACTAGAAACTGATTTATTACTTGGAAATGATTTTATCCAACTGTTTCAGGATTATCATCAAACAATCTACATGGTTAGCTTCAAAACTCCGTGTAATCATTTTATTAAAATTTCAAGAAAACATAATCCCTATATTTTGATAAAAGAAAGAAGAATTTTTAATAAAAAAAATTTTGGACAACCCAACAAATTATTCTTGTAAATGTCTTAATCTTAAAAAAATAAAACAAGATTTACAATATTCTTATGGAGAAAATTCATTAGAAAAATGAGACAACAATCATGAAAAACAGTTTTAACTCTTAAAGATCTTAGTATCATTGTAAGAGTTAAACCCATGTTTTACAATGAAGAAGACAAAACTAAATTTAAAATTCAGATACAGGAACTTCTTAATCTCAAATTAATAAGAGAAAGTAGAAGTCCACACAGCAGTTCAACATTTATGGTTAGAAATCATGCTGAACAAAAGAGAGGAAAAGTTCGAATGGTATTATACTATAATGAGCCAAAAAAAAATTATTTTTTTGATGGATATGTTATAAAAACAAAAACAATCTTATTAACCTTGCCAAAGGAAAAAACTACTTTTCAAATTTTGATTGTAAAAGTGATTTTTGACAAATTAAGCTATCAGGGGAATCAATCCATTTAACAGCATTTAGCACTCCTAATGGATATTGTGAATGGTTAGTAATACCATTTGGATTAAAAAATACACCACAAATATTTCAAAGAAAAATGAATAAAATATTCTTTAAAAAGAATTTTTTAATTGTCTACATAGACGATATTTTGGTATGCTCAGAAAACTATCAAGAACATTTAACACATCTTAAAGAATTTTTAAAAATTTGTGTTAAAAATAAAATTGTTTTGAGCCCAAAAAAGACTGAAATAAACAAAAATGAAATAGAATTTCTTGAAATAATTATTTCAAAAAATGGAATAGAGTTACAAACTCATATTTCGAAGAAAATAATAAAATTTCCTGATAAACTAACAACAAAATAAGAGATATAAAAAATTCTTGTTTGTTTAAACTATGCATGCGAATTTATCTCAAATCTTGCAAAGAAAAAAATCCTTTACAAAAACTCATTCGTATGTCAAATCGACTCGGATGGACCAATGAAGATACTCTTTGTGTTCAAAATCTAAAAGAAGAATTTGCTAAGCTTCCAAAGCTTAGACTCCTGAACTAGAAGACAATTTAATCTTACAAACAAATGCCTCTAACTATCATTGGGGAGCATTATTACAAGCAGTTTTAAATGAAATTTGCAGGTATACCAGTGAAATTTTTAATGAAGCAGAAGTTAATTATTCCACAAATGAAAAGAAATTACTAGCAGTAATGAAAGAAATACGAAATTTTCAGCATTTTTATTACCAAAATTATTTATTATAAAAGCAGATAACACACAAATATCAGGTTTAATATTTAATAAATTACCTTCGTAGCCACAATACAGAAGGTTACACAGATGACAGGTATTGTTGTCATTCTATTATTTTAAAATAGAAAATATGAAAGGATCTGACAATGTTTTTGTAAATTTTCTTTTAAAATAGAATCCAGGTATTGGTCAACAGGATATTCCAAAGAATGAATGGCATTGAAGAAGCCATAAGTGAAAAAAACAATACGCTATTTATCATTCGTGATGAACTATCAACCTTGTCTGAAAAAACGAGAAAATTATAATGTGAACTAAATCAGCTTAACACTGATCAAGCTGAAAATATCACAGAATTTTAACTTCTCTATGAACATCTGGATACCAGATGTAAGGGATAAAAGTCCCTAACAAAGTGGCAGGAGATATTCCACTAACACCTAGTGCCAAAAACATCTTGACGGTAAGTCCGGACATGTCGATGGCTGAGTCTTCAACCTAGCTAAAAGCCGAGCACATGGAAAACTTCCTATGAAAACATCATCAGTGAAAACTGAAAAAACTTCTAATAAATCAAAAAAGGGTACTAACTCTTCTGCAGGAAAAAGATTTTTTTTTTTTTTCAAATCAGAAAAATTCATCCAAAAGAGGAAGAATATTTGGCATTCACTAGACAGATTTACAATCTACCAAGTGAAAGTGGAGAAACTCTTGAAATTCTGGAACAAAAAGTATATATTCAAGAATTTCAGTATTCCCTGGTGGAAGTCCTAACTTCATAGCTAAATTATTTGAATTTGGATATCTGGATCGAGTCTATACCAATCCAGACTTATCTGAATTGATGAAATTACCAACCCAATTGACAAGTTCAATAAAAAACTATGCTGATAAACAAGGAGTCTATTGCAGATTCTACAGCATATTCATGGAGTTTCAAGATGAAAAATTATACTTTCCAATGATTAATTATATTTCGATGGAAAAAATAAAAACTTTTACTGGCAGCGCAATAGGAGTAGATAAAAAACTTCCATATTTGAATTCAAAATGGATTCAAACAATAGGAGCATTAGGGATGAAGGCCTTATACAACATTCTTAAGAAAATATTACGATAATAATTATAAAGTCCTCGACAAAGATATACATTAGGTTTTAATAATCAGAGAAAAATCAAAATCAGTAGTTCTAAAGGAGAAAATTACTGAATTTGAAACGCATTAATTTCATGCCACCCCAGAAACATTGTTTATGGTGTGTAAATTATTAGATCACAAGCACAATAAAAGAGATGATGAAGACAGCAGCACATCAATGTCCGAAGAAATATGAAATACAGCTGTAAGAACAGTCGAAAGGCAATAATAGAGCAGGAGACGTAAGCACTTACGTCAAAATATTCGTCGGCACAAGACGACAAAATAATAAAGAAGATTGAACCAGTTAGTCCAAAAGCAACCACAGAAGAAAAAGGAACCTTATCCAGATTAGGGACCGAAAAAGAAATAGAAGATATTCTAAGAATGACCTAGAAGAAATAGATATTTGTAATTCTACCCCTTCTTGTATTTATAAAAGGAACATTTGAAATTTAAGAAAGGCAGACTAGATTTTCTTTGCAACTTATAATCTTAGAAAAATGCTAGGTGTCTTCTTCATGAGTAAATAAAATACAAGTCTCCCATCAAGAAAAAGTATCAAAGTAGTTTGTATGTATGTATAAGGAAAATATGATTAAAGATTTTTCCCATGTAATATATTTATGAAATAAAAAGTTTGTTTCTATATTCTTCGTCTATCTCATATATTAGTTATAAGGGAAGGCTGCGATCTTCAGCCTCAGCGGAGGAAAGACACTACAGTAGCCTCAGACTGAGCATCGTAATAGGCTAACAAGTCTTTCATAGCCGAAAGAAGAAGTACTGCGGTACTGATACATCTAACATAGAAAGAAAACTCGAAAGGTATAAACATAAACTTTGTCTTTCATAAATGTATTATCATAAGAAAAAATTATTTTCATATCTATTTTATGCATCCATACATTCTATATGATACTAAGTACCTGTAGGGATTAAATAATCATGATTTTTTTTAATTTAAATAACTCATCATGAGAGTGGTACAATCATAATTAAAATAAATAAATAAAAGATATTGGGAAACCAAAGCTACTATAGAAACTCTTAATACTGAATTGTTAAAGATTGAAAATCATCTTTGAAAAAAAAACAGATGCCTCTGAATTTAACATAATAAAGAAGTTTTATATGAATCTTGGCACGAAGCTCGCATGCTAAGAGAAACACAGATATTTTTGTATAAAATTTGAAAGATTCTATTAAAGAAATTTATTCTTTACACAGCCTAATGGGTTATTATACTATTTTTTTTGATGAAAAAATATTAATTACCATTTTAATGTTAATTAAATTAAATAAAAATTTGCAAGAAATAATTCTTGAAAAAATTATAGATAACCTGGTTCAAGAACAATGGTCTATTCCTGATTACTCATATGTAGACAGTGTGATGAATTTTATTATTTGTATGATGATGGATATTTCACCGACTAAATCAAATAAATTTTCACATACCCTATTTGCGAACAACACTCTCCAATTTGATATCAGAGTCATATGACAAAAATAAAATAAACTATGAGAAGATCTCATAGAAATATTCAAACTTATAGAGAAATCAAAAGAGAATTAAAAAGTCTTTATTTTGAATATAAAACTAAATAATACAAAAGAAGATCTAATATGAGAGATAAATATATATATATATATACATATATATATATATATACATATATATATGTATATGTATATTTAACATAATAAAAGAAGTTTTATATAAATGTTGGCACGAAGCTTTTATATATATAGAGAGAGAAAGTGATATAGATATATAGATTATAAAATTATAGATTATAGATATAGATATAAATTATATAAGTAATTAAGGCAGAAGGAAAAGAATCAAGGAATAATGTCAATCAAATTGACCATATTAGACTTTCAAAATATACATGTGGGGTATGGAATCTCGATGATATATTAATGAACATCAACTTGCATGCTTGATGGGTTTTTTTTTGGGGTCGAACTTTATAATTTTCATTTTATAATATGGGAAAATGTAAAACTTATACTTCCCCCGTTTTTCTTTATTTGATCTTTTTTGACTTAATATACTATTAAAAAAGGTATTATTTAGAAGTATATTTTATAAACTTAATTTTATTAATGGTGTCTTAGTATATTTTATAAAATTAACTTTATTAATGATATCTTAGTATATTTTATAAAATTAACTTTATTAATGATATCTTAAAACTCTAAATCTAATCATTGTTATTTTCTTTAGTTATTTAATATTGAAGGTAATATTAAAAAGAAGTAATTAAATATTTTTTATTTATAAAAATAAATAATTAATTTGAGATTAGCATATTTAAAAAGAAGGCTAAATAAAGTAAAACGGAAAAGTAATATCAATTTTAAAGTTTTCCTATCTTTTTTTTTGTCCAACATAACTAGTTTAATTGAACCTGTCATCCAGAAAATGATTTGAGTTGAAAATTCTTTAGAAGGCCGATTCTATTTGGGTCAGACCTGAACCTGTTCAAATTTGTACCTTCTTTAAGAAAAAAACTTTTATCATACGTTTCACATAACAAAGAATCCTTTTAATTGATATTAACTGTGTGAGATTTTTTTTAATATTATAATAAAGTGAACTCAAATTTTATATTTTTGGATTCAAAAATTTTAAATTCACTTTTTTATGAGATAAAAAGAACTTTATTCCACTAGTATTAGCTGTCTGAATCACAAAATACAATTTCCTAGTTTTAGTTGTGAAAGTGCAAAGCTCTTTAGGTTCACTCGAAAATTAAGGTAAGGAAATTCAAGCATACGATACTCCTTTCATCCATTTTTACATGTCATATTTCATTCGGCATATTTTTTAAAAAGTAAAATAGTTAAAACTGTTTTTGTTTATTTTTACTTATTTTATTTTAAAAAAAAAAATTTACTTGTCATTTTTAATGACATATGAAGAAGAAAAAATGCTTTTCTTTTTTTTTAACATTAATTACTTATTTTTTAAATCATTTTTCAAGATCTAATACTAAACATTAATTAATATAAATATTACAGTAAAATGTTTATATCAATCATTATTTCTTAATAGCATGAAAAATTTATAGTGGACAAGTAAAAGTGAACAAAGAGAGTAGCTAGATATAATTAGGTTGGGGTGATTTTGGTGATGATACAAAAATGTTTTCTAGTGATGGACATAATTATGTTGAGGTGGTTTTTGGTGATGATACAAGTAGTGATGATTGGGGTAGTTTTAATGATGATATATGTGTATTTCATAAAATACAAGTATAATTAATTTACTTAAATACAATGACATACACAAGTGTACGTGTAAATGTATGCAAAATCCACATTGTATGCCAATGGTGTGTGTGGCTTTTGGGGATATATAATATATTAAAGTGTGTTGTAACATGTACTCACACAACTCATACAGAATGTATATACATATATTATGTTGATCGAGGATACATTAATACAACAGATGCATAGCGAACAAATACAACATGAATAGATACAACAGATGCAAAAGTAATATCTAACAAATACAAAAAGAATAGATAAAACTTCAAAGTGATATCTATAAACCGAAATTAAACAGATTATTACATCTACAAACAAGAATTATCTTTCAAACTATGACAATAGTTGTTTATGAAATTTCCTCACTTCAAAATGATACTAGTACGCAGTCTTTCAATCTTACACCGTAAAAGTGAATATGGGTCAAAAATGCTAACCAAAAAACAGAATATGGGTCAAAATCATGTCTCTTTGCTGCCGTTACTGAAATCAGCAAGCTATAAAAGTGGCTATTCACCAAAATCACCCGACTCTAGTGTGGGACCCAAAGAGAACTCCCCGAGTCAAACACATGTAATTAAATATATTCATTGATAGAGAAAAGCCAATGGTCTTGAAAGTGGCACGTAGTCACATTGTCTTCTTCGTTGATTAATTAGAACTAGGGTGTTAAGTGGGCCGGGTTGGGTCAATCCAGAATCGGGCCATGATAGTTAATTGGGTTGGTAGGCCGGGCCAATATGGGGTTAAGTGGGTCTGATCGAGTCCGGGTTCAACAGTAAAAAATTTAAAATCAATCCTAATTCGGCCCACTTAATTCAATCCGGTTAAATTCACTTAAACCCGATTAAAAAATCGGTCAAACCTATTTAAAAACAAGAAAAAAAATTCAATATACACTATATACACTACAATTATATACACTATATACACTCCAATATACACTATATATTTTTTAATAAATATATACACAATTACACATATATACGTACCATTCAATATATACGACTATGCGTACTAGTTTAAATAAAACATATACTACAATTGTACAATATATATATACACTACAATATATATGTATGTATATATATATAGTTATATACTAATTTATAAAATATATACACATTTATACGTTAAATATATAAGTTTATAGAAGATATATACACATATATATGCACCATTCAATATATATGTACTACTTTAAATAAAACATATACTACAATATATATATATATATATATATATATATATATATAATTATATACTGATTTATAAAACATATACACATGTATACGTTAAATATATATGTCTATAGAATATATATACGCATATATACGCACCATTCAATATATATGTACTACTTTAAATAAAACATATATATACAACAATATATAACTATATATGTATATATAGTTATATACTAATTTATAAAATATATACACATTTATACGTTAAATATATACCTCTATAAAGATATATACACATATATATGTACCATTCAATATATATGTACTACTTTAAATAAAATACAACAATATATATATATATATATATATATATATATAGTTATAGTTATAGTTATAGTTATATACTAATTTATAAAACATATACGTATGTATACGTTAAATATATACGTCTATAGAAGATA
>NC_061118.1:57968028-58023782 GCF_002878395.1 Capsicum annuum | reverse complement strand
TCTATAGAAGATATATACACAAATATATGCACCATTCAATATATATGCACTACTTTAAGTAAAACATATACTACAATATATATATATATATATATATATATATATATTTTACAATATATATATATATATATATATATTTATATACTAATTTATAAAACATATACACATGTATACGTTAAATATATACGTCTATAGAAGATATATACACATATATACGCACCATTCAATATGTATGTACTAGTTTAAATAAAATCTACTACAATATATATATATATATATATATATAGTTATATACAATTTATAAAATATATACACATTTATGCGTTAAATATATACGTCTGTAGAAGATATATACACATATATACGCACCATTCAATATATATGTACTGCTTTAAATAAAATATACTGCAATATATATATACACTACAATATATACACACACTATATATATAGTTATATACTAATTTATAAAACATATACACACGTATAAGTTAAATATATACTACTTTAGAAGATATATACACACATATACGTACCATTCAATATATGTACTACTTTAAATAAAATATACTACAATATATATACACTAAAATATATATACACACTATATATATAATTATATACTAATTTATAAAACATATACACATGTATATATTAAATATATACGTCTATAGAAGATATATACACATATATACGTATCATTCAATATGTATGTACTACTTTAAATAAATTATACTACAATATATATATACTACAATATATAATTAAATATATAGTTATATATTAATTTATATATCATATACACATGTATACGTTAAATATATACGTCTATAAATGATATATATACACATATATAAATTAATAATAGTTGATAGTCTATTAATAATATATTAAAACTAAGTTATAATTAAATCCAATTTCTTTTTTTTAGAAAAAAAAAACTTAACTGAGCCGGGCCTGTTAACCGACGGGCCCTAACCGGGCTTGGTCTGGACCGGGTTAACCGGCCCAAATCAATAAAAAAAACCCGGCCCAGTACCTGGTACCCTAAAGCCCTAGGGCTTACAGGGCCGGGTCAAACTAGATCGATTTTTGTAAGTGGGTCGGGCTGGGTTGGGTTAGCCCGACCCAGCCGACAGGCTTAATTAGAACCCACATCTTTTACAATCATATAATTAGGGGTGCTTATCGGACGGATCGTACGGATAAATATGCTTAACGGGCTTTTAAATATACTAATCCACTAGCCAGCCAATAAGATATCGGTTGGTTCAATTCGAATTAGTAATTATCGGATGGTTAACGGGCGGTGTATTGGCTCAATCATTTCCTGCTCCATTCTTTCACTTTCACAATTTCACTTGCCAATAAATTGATCTCCATAAAACCTTTTTTCCACACTCTATTAAGCTTATAATTGTAATTTAAAACAAAGTGAAAAGTACATAAAAGCTTAAATTTTGTATAAATAACATAAATACCAATCCTTTTGGAAGTAATTACACTCTCTCCCACTTTTTAAATTACTTTACTCTCTCTCCCAATTAATATACATAACATAACCGACATATACATAACATTCTGTGTATATGTTGGGATATTTGTAATATGTTTAGGGAGTTGGAATTTTTTATAATATTGAAAACATAAGTTGTGTATTTGTGTAATTTTTAGTAAATTTTGAGGGTGCATACATATAAACATTTATTTAAAAATATTAATCATAATATACTTCAAGTATACATATTGATATATTAGAAGTGAAGACAAGTCTAATATGGTCCAAACTCTAGACTAACGAGCTAGTATATCAGTAAGAAATTCAACTTGCAAATCGTATCGTCATATAACTACGATGTCTGTGAGCTAGCTAATAAAACATGTAGCTTTCTTGTCATAATCGAAAGTCCAAAATAGAGAGTAAAACAACTTGTTTTGATTTGATCTTTAAAGAGCGACGTTTTGGTTTAATCAATTTTAAGGAGCAGTAAAATATTAAATGGAGCTTTAGGGTTAATAATAAGTACTTTGAAGTATATAGCTAAGTGGTAAAAATTAACTATAACAGTCCTTAACAGGTTAATGATTTATCCAATAAGAAAATTCAGTAATCCATCTCCGCACCAATAAATCGTTAACTATAAAATTTTAATCCATTTTTCAGCCGTTAATTCAATAACCCAATACCAATAAGTCAATAAGTTAATTTTGTGATTGGGTCATCAATTACAGTTCAATTTTGAACAGTTTTACACATAATTATAAGAAAAGATTATCATCAAAATTCTTCACTACTATAAGTTCGAAAACGACCCTATTTAGTAATGCGGTTATTAGTATAGGGAGTTAGCCGAAAGCTACCTTCGTTTCTGGTATTATTCTCTTTCTTTTCTCCCCTTTCAAAAATTAACCATTTAAGTTCTCACCATGTTGATAAAGAAAAAGAGTCAATAAAATTTATAAATATATAGTATCCAAAAGCTTTGCTAAAGTAATTGGAGACAAAGATGTGGTTACCAACACGGATGTACATAGGTCGAATTGGTTCGATTTTTATTAAAAAAAAAAAATCAAATCAATCATGTCGGTTTATTAAAACTATAAACCAAATCAAACCAATATAAAATTGGTTTTTTCGGTTTATGTTTTAGTCGGTTTTTTCGGGTTTTTTGATTTTTTTGATCTTTTTGGGATTTTTATTATAATCTTTATTTTTTACAATTATATTGTGATCGAAGACTAGATCAAATATGTTTTCACTCATGTGCTAATGATAAACCATAATTATGAAAAAATGAGGTGCGGAAAACTCTCTTGAAACTAAAAAGTGAGATGAAGAGTGAAAAATTTAAGTTTTAAGTTTATATTGGATTTTCGATCATTTAATTAGCAATTAATGGACAAATATTACAACTTAAAGACCAAATCTAAATATATATAGGGCAAAATTCAGAAATAGCATACTTATCTCCTTAATATATCTACATCTACTTTTAAATTATTGAAAATTACTAAAACTAGTTGAAAAAGTATTTAAAAAGTAGATTATAATTAATATTTTATGTATAAAAAAGTTTGAAATACATACATATATATATATATATATATTATGTCGGTTTGATTCGGATTTGGTCTGACTTTTTTTTTGTTAATATCAAACCAAATCAAGAATGGTCGGGTTTTTTTTTCTAACGCCAAACCAATAAAAAACAAATCATAAATTATTTTTTTTCTTGATTTGATTTAGTTCATCGATTTGATTGGACTTGACGGTTTAATCTGTACACCCCTAATTACCATTAAGAGAATTTTTCTTTTAAGAAACGTCAAGTTTGTGGTGTTTAATAAAAGGAATAATTCCCCTTTTAGGTGGTACGGGGAACTTATATTATAATATAATAATTTATTAGAGTGTATGACGTCAAAGCAACGATTGCTTATTCGGAGACAAAGCAGCGAATGTTTGGAGTAATTAAAAATTATTGAGATCATATTAATTAAATCTGGTCTGTTGTTGGTTCGCTGAAAAAAAATGAATTAGCAAGAAAATGGACAAGATTTGGTTTGTAAGTTATCCGTCATTGTTAAATGATGTACAACGCCACCATTACTTAGAAGTTGATAAAATCGAATGTAGCCCTCCCCCAAAACTTTGTTAATTTAAACAGCAAGTCATACTTTGGATATTAATTTTAATGAGTCTGGTGCTAAAAGAGACATTTTTTTTTTCAGATTTAGAATCCAAAATGAATATTACTTTAATTTATGTTATAAAATGAACAGTTTGCCCAAATGGGTAAATTACAACTAACGGTGTTTATTAAATGTTTGGCATGAAAAAATTGTTAATATGACTTGCCTAAAAATGGACAAAATAAATTTCATAAACTTTTTTTGTAATGTGAATTGCCTGAAGAGATTCATTGAGAAATTCCTGAAAATATTTTTATATAGTGAACGTTTTGTCACTTTAGTACAATTTTTTCACTTATAAATGTGTAGTTGTTAATTCACTCCATTTTATCTCATTCCTCTATCATATTATTCTACTAATATTAACTCAAATTCAAAAGTACCTTGATATTTTAATAGAGTAATGAACAAGAAAAAAATATGAAAAATTGTGTCAACAAATTGATTGAGATTGAAGATATTGATGTCTTGACTTATAAAAGAAGTTTTAAAACTATAGTTTGCAATTCTTATGAGATTGATGTTATGAAGTGTGCTATTTATGGACTTATATAGAGTGGGAATAGATCTTTTATTCAAAAAATATTATATTCCCTCCATTTCAAAAATAATAATCTACTTTTCCTTTTTATCAATTTAAAAAAAATGACCTTTTTTTTTGTGGTAATACTTCAATTTTAAAATTTCACATGACATATTTAAGACCACAAAATTAAAGTATATCTTACCACAAGATTCAAAAATTTTCTTTATATTATTAAACTCTTTGTCAAGTTAAATTAGGTCATTTTTTTTGAAACAGAGTAAGTATTAAAAAAATAATAGATAAATTATATCTAATAAAATATTTATATAATACATAAATTGAATTTTGAGAAAATCTCTATATAATTGCATTTTTTTGTAGTGTTAAACATCGTCACCTCTAATTTTAAATTATGGATTTAAAAAATATAGATAACAAAATACAATTTATAAAAATTAAAACTTGTAATAAAAATGAATAGAAAATAATTACTTAGATGAAGTAAATGAACAATAATTACTAAATAAGAACCGATTTTATTTGAATTTAAATTGAAAAACATATTACATGACAGATTCAAACTACTAAAAATCATTAAAAAAAACATACTGCATAAACATTAAACTTATTGAAAGACTACATAATAACAAATCAACGATAAACAAATTTTAAATCAAATAACAAATCAATATAACACATAAAAACTTCCAATAGTTTCTTTTTTTTTTTCTTTCTATTTTTCAATTTATTTCCTTTTCAAAATGCGATTCTCCTGCTCAGTTTCATTAAACATATCCTTCAAATGATTTTGTTTTTCTTCGGATTCTTTTAGCAATGTCCTAAGAAAATTTGTATCTTGTATGACTTCGTTGAGATTAAATAGCGTGTCAAACTTCATAGTGTTATGTGAAGTCGCGGTATCACCATCGATTGTGGGTCTCTTTAATTATCAAAGAATGATGTTCGTTTCAATTATTGACATACTTTCTACCCACCAAAAATAATTACATCCATTATTTTCCAAAAAATAAATAAATAAGGAACAAGGTAAACATACACATAGTTTTAATTGAACAACTTAAAATTTTTACCTTCGAACGCGCACAACTCCAAAACTTACGGCAGGATTTCTTTGAGTCCTTGATGTTTTCGTTTTACAATATTAATTGCATTTACATACATCCGGTTCAATTGAAAATAAAGACATTTTGAATTGTTGAGACATAATTATGAAGGGATTCTCAAAGCTCAAAAGAGATAATATTAATAGAATAATATGATAGATGAATGAGATAAAATGGAGTGAATTAACAACAACACATTTATAAGTGAAAAAGTTGTATTGAAGTGACAAAACGTTCACTGTATAAGAATATTTTCAGGAATCTCTCAGTGAATCTCTTCAGACAATTTACATTACAAAAGAAGTTTATGAAATGTAGTTTGTCCATTTTTGGGAAAACCATATTAACAATTTTTTCACCCCAAATATTTAACAAATACCGTTAGTTGTAGTTTGCCAAAAAAATGGGCAAACTGTCTGTTTTGTAACATAAATTAAAGTACTATCTGTTTTGACTCCTAAATATGAAAAAAGTGTCCCTTTTAACTCCAAACTCAATTTTAATCAATGATCTTTGATGGATCAATGTGAACTTTATCTTACTTTGACATAAATGAGGCTTAATACTTATAGAAAATATTTTATTATTTTTTCAAATGAGATGAGATGATGATTAGTTTGCATATTTTACTTTATAAATCAACATACAAGTTATGTGTAATGGAATCCATCACTCTCTCTTGAGGTTATATCAACATATAGAACTAGTTGTCCTTAAAAGAAGATTGGTAAACAAAATCAAGCTCAAGTAGGAACTAGTTCGGAGGATTTTGAAGATGAATTTCCCTAATTAGCGAGGTAGAGTGCATAACAAGTGCAGAAGAAGAAAGTTTCATCAATAAGCAATCTGAAGCTTCTACACCAAAATTGACACCTGCAATAGAGAGAGATACAGTGAAACGAGTAGCATCATCGAAAAAGATCATGGAAAAACTAATGGAATAGTACCCCCTTATCTATCTCAGAAGAGAGATCTGTACTCAAAACTGCTTCAGTGGCGAGAAAACTCTCATGGGCTGATGAAGTAGACCTGGAACAAAAACAGGGGAGACGACCATTGATATGGGATAACTTCGATATACAGAAAATGACAAATGCTGGTTTTTAGCTGGACTTTGTTGCCCTAGGTCTATATGGCATGGTACCTGTTCGTAAATATTTTTTAGAGGACATTAGTACTGAAATTTTATACTGGAAAAATATTGTTGTATGGTATGTATTAGGGGATTACCCCTCCCCCCCTTCGTGCTGCTAAATGGGTTCATCCAAAGGCAGTGGTCAAACCATGGTATAAATAAGGTGTCTATGCTGCAAAATGGCATTATAATTGTAAGGTTTGACAATGAATTAGGCAAGAATGAAGCCCTCTAGAGTGGTATCTACCACTTTGACAACAAGTCGTTTATATTAAAAGCTTGGAATGTATATATGGAATTCACAAGGAAGGAATTACATACTGTCCCTATCTGGGTAAAGTTACTAGACTTGGAATTCAAATATTAGAGCCTAACATGGTTGAATAAAATTGGTAGTTCAATAGGGAAATCATTAATGGTGGACCATAATACAAAGAATAAAGTAGGTCTGAACTTTGTGAGATTATTGATTGAAGTGGATATTGACACACCACTATCGGACAAGGTGTTTTTCAGATAAAAAAAAGGTCATTTGTTGGAGCAAAAAGTCTAATATGATTGGAAACAAATACTATGCAAATATTATAGTAAATACAGGCACAATGAAGAGATATGTAGGAGGAAAATTCCACAAGCAGCACTTGATAAGCACAAGAAAGTCAATAATATAGTGAGGAAAAGATAGAATGGGAAAACACCTAAGTCTGCATCTATCAAGCAAGAAACGGAAGCTACACAAGAAGGACCTAGCAAGAGTATGGCTAGCGTAGTCCCTACTGTGGGGAACATAGAGTCTATTGAGACTATTACCCCACATGAGAGGGAAAAGGTTGGAACTGGTTGGGTTACTACTTTAAATCCTAGTAAGCAGAAGTTAGGGAAAGAAAAGCAATTGCCCCAAGTAATAAATGCCATGAACACTTTTCAGTTGCTGGATAGACCAAAACTAAGTAGACTTGGACAAAATCAGCAGGTTATAAATGTGGGAGGCAAGCATAAACTTCCTACATGGAATGAATAACATGCTTTATTGGAATGTTAGGGGCCTAAATGTCCCTAATAAGAAAAGTTAAGTTCAAATCCTTATGAAAAAGAATCAACAGGTTTAGTAGGGCTTGTGGAAACTAAAGGTGAAAGTGACTAAATTGAACAACTGGCAACTCGACTATTTAATGGATGAAAGTATGTAACAAATTTGAGGTATCATTATAATGGTAGATTATGGTTGACATGGAGTCTTTATTACTATACAGTGCTGTACATGAATGGCGATGCCCAAGCCATCACTTATCAGGTGGAAAATAAAAGCCTAGCCATGGTTTTTTTTATTGATAGTGGTGTATAGACACAATAATAGAGAGGATAGAAGAGAATTACAGAGCTATCTAGGGGGTGTAAAGCAAACTTGTAATGAGCCTTGGATTTTAATAGGTGATTCTAATATAGTTCTAACTATGGGTGATAGATTTAGAGGCAATTCTATCTCTGTCCCTGAGGTCTTGGATTTCCAAACACGTGTATCAGATTATAAGTTGATGGAGCTCCCGACTAAAGGATATAGATATACTTGAAAGACAAACAAAGAGTAAATAGGGTGTTTTCAAATCTTGATTGGGTTTTAGTGAACATGGCATAGTTGAATCAAATGCCTAGCTATACAACAAACTATCTTTTGGAGGAAATTAGTGACCATTGTCCTGTAAAGGTTCAACTACTAGATGCAAGGCGTACCAAACATAGAGCGTTTAAGTACTGCAATACTTGAGGAGCTCATCCTAGCTTTCTATAAAGGGTAAATGGAGTATGGAAAAGCCAATTGGGGGTTGTATAATTCGACAGGTGGTGAAAAAACTTAAAAAGTTGAAAATAAAACTAAGAGATCTGAATAAAAATCATTTCAGGAATATACTTACAGAATTAGAGGATGATAGATTGGCCTTAGCCACTATACAATAACAACTTCAAAGATATCTAGGGGATTAACATATGCAAAGGCAAGAAAAGGAATAAGCTCAAAATTTAAGGGCTTCTTCCTATATGACAAAAGTTTTTTTGCAACAGAGAAGTAAAGTGAACTAGATTAAGCTGGGGGATGATAACACCAAATATTTTTACTCTATGATCAAGTATAAGAAACTTCAACAAGCTATAACTCTATTAAAAAATAGTGAAGATGTGACACAACATGACCCTGAAGAGATTGCTAAGATCTTTGTGGAATATTATCAAAAACTCTTGAAAAAAAAAGACAATCGGGAGGATATTGAGTCAGATATTTATCCAAAATAGTCATATACTCTCAATAGAGCAACAAATGGAGTTGGTGAAGCTATACACTAGCAAAGATGTAAAACAAGAAATGTTTAGTATTGATGGAAACAAGAACCCTAGACCTGATGGCTATAGCCGTCATTTTTTCAAATAGGCTTGGGTAGTGATAGGAGAATATGTGACTACTACTGTGTTAGAATTTCTGCGAAATGGTAAATTATTGAAGCAGATCAATGCTACTATGATATCTTTGATTCCTAAAGTAAAGAATCCCCTGAGTTTTTCTTATTGCAATGTACTATATAAATGCATTTTCAAAGTGTTATATGTCAAACTAAGAAAATCTTTTTCTATTTTAGTAACAGAAAATCAGGCTGCATTTGTAGGAGAAAGGTCCTTAGTGCATAATATCCTCATATGCCATGACTTAATGAGGCATTACAATAGAAAAATATCACATAGATGCCTTATGAAAATAGATTTAAAGAAGGCCTATGATATGGTGAATTGGAGTTTTGTGAAAGATGCAGTGGTGGGGTATGGATTTCTGCAATCCTTCATTCACTTGATGGTATGTTGTGTCACTATGACTAAGTTTTCAGTAAAAGTAAATGGAGAGAGATATGGATATTTTGAAGGAGGTAGAGGAGGTAGAGGGTTAAGGCAAGGACATCCACTCTCGGTCTTATTGTTTGTGTTAGTGATGGATACCTCACCAGAACAGTTAACGCAATGAGCAACCTTCCTAAGTTTAAATTTCGTCCTATGTGTGAGACTTTAAAACTAACTCATTTAATATTTGTAGATAATTTAATGATATTTTGCAAAGGGAGAATTAATTATATCAAGAGAGTATTGGAGGCTCTGAACCACTTCAGCACAATGTGACAGGGTTGTAAGCAAATATGGAAAAAACTAGCATATTCTTGGCAGAAATGGATATGTGAAGAAGGCAGAGATTGTGACTTACATTGGTTTCTTAATAAGAAGTCTTCCTATTAGATACCTTGGACTTCCTTTATCTTCCCAGAAGTGGAGTAAAATAGATTGTCACCAACTAGTTGAAAAGGTCACTGCTAGAATCACCATTGCTTAGTATAAATCATTAATACTGTGTTATTCTCTATCTATAACTTTTGGGGGTCTATTTTCATATTATCCTAGAGTGTGGTAAAGGAGGTTGATAGTAAATATCGAGAGTACTTATGGGGGATAAATGTGGAATACAAGAAGATTGCTCTGGCATCCTGGGAAAAGGTTGTGTTTCAAAGAAATATGGAGGTTTGAACATAAGGAGTTGTCAATAGTGGAATATAGCAGCTGTAGAAAAATTACTTAGGCAATTAGCAAAAAAAAAATATCCTTTGGGTTAGATGGGTGCTTGGTCTTTATATAAAGAATGATGTGCATATTTGAGGCCACATACCACCAGTAGATAGTAGTTGGTACTGGAAGAATTTGAACTCCTTAAAGAGTATAATGCAATAATGGTATCAAGGGGATAAATATTTGCTCACTCACAATGGGAAATATTCCGTGTCTACTGGTTATCAAGTAATGTTATCGGGATTTTTGAAGATGCAGGAATTTGAGTTAGTATGGATAAAAGTCATGCAACCAAAACACAAATTCATATTATGGTTGGCAAGCTAGAATAGACTACTAACAAAAGCGAGATTATTGAAACTGAATATTCCCGTAGCTGATGCAACTTGTTGTTTATGTGATGAGCCATCTCTTTGTTGAATGTAAATGGATATCTAAAGTAAGACACGGAGTGAAGACATGGTCCAATCTATCAATCTAGTGACTAGGAGCGAAGCAACATACACAGTGGATACAAAGAAGACGTTGGAGGAAACTGAAAAAGGAGATAATTACAACCTTATCGGGAGCTATGATCTATACTATTTGGCAGGTTAGAAATTGAAAGTTGTCTAGAAATACCATGTTAGAACGTTTGTTATTACACAAATCCTATAAGGACTAGACTAGACATGATACAATGCTCTATGGGAGCACATAAATGTAGAGAGTTAGTTCATAGACTTTGTAGTTAGTCGATGTGGTTGGTCTTGATGAGGCTTAAACTGACTAGAGGCATTCTTCCTAGAAGGTGGTCCTTTTAGTCCTAGGTGCTCTTTTTGCATAAATATTCTTTTGTTACCAATGATAATTTCACAGTTATTACCAAAAAAATTATGAAAATTTTATAAACTTCCGTTATAATAGAAATTAAGAAGATATACTTTAATAAATCTTTTTATGGAACAACATGCAAAGTGATAGTATGTATGAAGTCGAAGATTCAGTCAATGAATGTTATATTTTGAATTGAGACCTAAACATGCTCATAAGAACTTATTACCCAATTTCTCTATAATACGTAATCAGTATCTTTTTTTAAAAGAAAACTATAATTATTTTTCTTTTTTTTAAAAAAACTTTTTTTAAGTTAGAGTTAAGTATGAATTATCAACAACTTACCCTACCAATTAGTAAAATTGAACTCCTATTCAAGAAGCATCAAACCCTTTAAACACAATATTGATCGATAATGTGCATTTATGAGTTGAGTTTCTTTTGTTTTTAAACAAAAAATTAAATAGAAAAAATCGTAAGAATTTTGTAATTTAGTATATGGTATAACATAGACATGTCACAAAAGTGGAATTGTTGAAATATCTTCAAGACTTTTAAGAGTGAATATGATGAATATACAGGTCGACATGCTACATGATTGATCAATCTACCAAATATTAAAAGGCAAAAAATCATTGAATAGTTAATTCATATAATTTATGTATTCAAAATTATTGGCAATAACTTTACTTATTTGGTGTCAAACTAACGAATAAGGTCAATATATACAACTAATGCATTTAAAAGCATGTCCCTGACTTTCTTTGGGAATTAATTCATCTCATTTTTTTAATGAAGTGCTGCTATTTTTTTTCACATGATTAATTAGGAGAATAGAAAATATCTAACTAGACAACAATGACTAGAAGATCGATGAATTCAAATCACGAATGAAGTGTTTCACAAACATGGTCCTCCCTTTTAAAGTAATTTTTACTTTTGCAAGATCTCTAGTCTGGCTAGCTTAGCTGATTAGAAGTAAATGATTTAGAGTTGATAATTAGTTTTAAGTTTTGAACTTATTTTATAATATACAATTACCTGTTTAAATAAAATAATGAAACTTCATAATATATAGTTTGTGAGTTTGATAAAATAATATTATTAGGCATTTCTTCTATTAAAAAGACTGTTGATCAAGGTGATTACAGAAGCTAAATTATGGTTACTAATCATAATAGTCATTAGGCAATAAAACAGTAAAGTAGTTAGTTATAACTAACTGTACAACTCACCTCTAACCAACTAGTAGTTAGTTACTTAGATCAAGATAGGATCATTATATATATCTGATGTATTCATCATTATTGAAAGAATTTGAATAATAATACACTCTCATTTTACTCTATAATCTTCTTCTTTACTACTTCTCCTTCTAGTCTATGATTGTTTGATCTTGTTCAAATGATTCAGAGATACTGAATCTATCTAAATTCTTCATGGTATCAAAGCGGGAAGCTCGTGATAACATATTCATCTTCTCTTTCTTATCTCGAGTCTATCTGTGAAATTAACAGATATTCAATTCTCATCTCTTTGATTTCTCTGGGTTTTTGATTCATCTGGACAGTTAAGTTCTTAAAAGGTCTGAAGAAAAAGAAAATCCAAGAACAATGTTTTTAAGTAATAATAACAACAATCGATCTACAGAGTTCACATCTTCTCATACCTCTAGTAGTGTATTTGGGAATTCTTCAGTGAATACTGGTAAACAACGTGCTATTGATCTCAATCATCCTCCCTATCTAACAACTAGTAATGTAAGTGGTACTTCTATCATCTCTACTCAATTAGTCGGTGGTGAAAATTACTTGGTATGGAGTAAATCTATGGGAATTGCTCTCCTAGGAAGAAATAAATTGGAATTTGTTGATGGTAGTCTGAGTAAAGATGCTTTCCCAATTGAGTTGCATAATTAGTGGGAGAGGGTGAATGCTATAGTCTTATCTTAGCACATTAATCTAGTCTCAAATAGTCTAGTGGCTGGAGTTGTATATGCATCAATTGCTAGTGAGGTATGGACAAATTTAAGAGAAAGATTCAATAAGATTGATGGTTCAAGAACCTACAGTATACATCAAGAAATTGCTTCCATTACTCAAGGAGTGTAATCTGTGGCTGTGTATTTTTCAAAATTGAAAGCATTATGGGATGAGTTTGAGTCAATGGTGCCTTCCCCTGCATGTTCATGTGAAAGGTCTAGGGACTTTATTTTGTATTTGCAAAGATTAAAATTGTATCAATTTTCAATGGGGTTAAATGATACCTATAGCCAAGCAAGAAGTCAGATCTTGTTAATGTCCCCCTTACCCTTGGTAAAGCAAGCTTATGCAATAATTATAAGTGATGAAAATCAGAAGACAATTTCTCAATCTCTTAGAAGTGTTGGTCTTCTTGGAGCCACCCCTGATATGACTGATGCAATTGCAATATACTCAAGGGGTGGGATGCAAAAAAGAAAGAAACATAATCCAAATGTGGTGTGTGTCACTTCAAACTTACAGAATATTATATGAGAGATTGTTACAGACTGATTGGTTATCCCACAGGACATCCTAAACATAATGAGAAAAGAAATCTTCATCAAGGGTATGGATCAAATACTAATATCATCGTTGTTCACTGATTCTGAATTATTTATGAATCATATTGTTGGTCTATTGAATCCTCAAGTGTTTGGTACAAGTTTTTCCCATTTTGAGTAATAATATGTATCTGTATTTTAGTTTTTGTGGTTGCATGTGTTATGAAAGTTACTATTATGGAGATTTTTCATGTATTGTTGTTTATTTTCTCTGATTTTGAATTATTGATTGAGATTATATTTTTATATCGGTTCGTGTTTTAGACCTAAAAGATGATATTCCTTTAGCTGGACCCCTTATGCTAATTTCTGCCTTCGTCAATATTGAAGAGTCATCGACTCCCATATGGTTGAAAATGGATGATCATTTTCCTTCGGCTAAGATATATTAAAAGAATATTCAGTGGTTCATCAATGTGGTTTATTGTGCAAATGATTTACTTATTACTGATTATGGGTTCTTACGGGGCCTGGATGTTCGTCGATCGCCTTTGGATTAGCTGAGGAACTTGGACCTTTTCATATTGAGAAAGACAAGAAGATATTTAACTGGAATCCATATTCTTGGAACTTAGGTATGTTTCGCAATGCCCCTTTTTCTTACTATAAAAACTTATGCTACTTTTAAGGATTTTACTTTTTTGAGTGCGCTCGTTATACTATAAGTAAAGCTTTTGGTGGTACTACCAAGGGTAATTTTTCTGTAAATAACAAAAATAGTGATGACAAATATATAATGTGTTAATTACACGTGTGTTACACCTCTTTCAAAGCCACCATTGTCTTTTCCACTTCACAATTTTTTTCCTATTTCATTTTTACTTTCCCCTTTCAATTCCCTTTTATTTTCACAGACAACTAGCTATACTTTTTGCTTTCAATCCCTTCTTCGATTAATCTTCAAAAAACTGTACTGGAGTTCGTGTATATAAGGTTCTGCTTCTATTGTTTTAAAAAAAATGATTTCTACTGTTAATCTTTGAGGAACATGGTGCAACCTTCTTTTTCTTTCATTTTCTGTGTTTTAGGTGAATTTTATTGTTTATTTTCTCCGATTTTGAGTTTGTGATTGTGATTATATTTCTATATCTATCTGTGTTTTAGTTTTTGTGGTTGCATGTCTTATGGACAAAGACTAAACAAAAAGTGATTTTTTCCCATAATTTCTTCTTCGTATTAATTATCAGTTGGATTAACTTACGTTTTTACTGTTTTTTGATTTTGCATGTATTGTTGTTTTAACAATTTCTTCTTTTTTGGCCTAAAATCACTTGTACCTGCAAAAAAGATGTTTAATGCAATCAAGTGTTAGCTTATTGAGGTTTCACCGATTGTATGATTTGACTTAAATATAATAAACTTGATTTTTGATGTTGCATGTATTATTATTTAAATAATTTCTCTTTTTTCGCCCTAATTTTGCTTTGGTTCCAACTGGTGAATTTTGTTTTTTTTTTAAAGTTATGTGTATTTCTATTCTCTATTGTGATTATGTATGTATCTGGGTTTTAAGTTGGGTATAATTTTCTTCGATTTTAAGTTTTAGATTGTGATTATGTTTCTATATCAATCTGTGAACCTCGAGAACTATGAGGTGATACATCACATTCCCGAAGGAACAAGAATGATAGCTGAATTCGCATCTAGATCAAGTCTAGCAATCTGATTATTCTAGCTTCTGGAATTTATTACAACTCTAAATTATGCTTTTTCTAAGTTGGAGGTTTGTTTGAGTAGCAAATAAAGTAACATAGGCTCAAGGGATTGATCACAATAATATTTTCCTTCCATATCTTCATGATAGAGCAATTGAATGAAACAGCGTGAAGCTTGTATGATTGTGATTAAGCTATTCTTTCTTCGTCTATTTTGAATTTTAAAAAATCTCGATTGATGGTAGTAGAATAGTCAATCTGATCTTGTGCGAGAACATGTAGAAACACCTTTGTGGATGAGGTGCACGATGTTAACTTGCTCTACAAAAGAGGTATCTGGTAATCTTTTCTTTGATTATATGAAGAACAGTTGATTGCAACCTGTTCTTAAAAACATGTTAGTTGAAAGAACCTGTATATGAAAAGATGAAGCTAAATAAATTCGCGAGGTCAGCTAAATTTTGTATTCTGTAAACACAATGAAAGGACGAAGATGACAGAGGAAACACAAATGAGGTATTATCCATATACATCAGCAATGGCTGAATAAAAGTGACAAAGTATGGTAAGTATCTTTACTCCAAATTTTGATTAAATGAATTTATTTCAACAAGTGATGGTTGAATCAGAAGTAGTATGACAAAAAAAATACTGTCTCATAACTGAACAACACTACAGGTTGACTCAGTGACTTAGGGTTTCAACTTCAACTCCTAAGACATTATATTTTTATTTTTTGAACCATCTTAATGAATATCCTGGATTCGTCACCTGAACTTATTAGACATGAAATGCAAATGTCATGTTTACTTCGATTAGTTTTTCTCAACATTACTGAATTTGTTTATTTGTTTTCTTTCATTACTTTAAAGATGCAGGGGAATTACTTCTTCTCCACAAAAGAGTGGAGCACCTTTGCAGCAGATTAATTGGGCAAAGTTAAAAGAGAAAGCCATAGGTATGTGTGTTTAAGATTAACTTTACTATAAACATGTAATCTACTTTCTGAGTCATCCTACTACAACATAAAATTGAAGTTTGTCTTAATCTATCAGCTTTGTTAACCATTTTCAGTCTTAACAATGCGTTCAATTCTTAAATGGGTAGTAAAGTCTCAGGATACTTTCTTTTCCAATCTCACATGAGGTATTGAATAAAGGACTATCCTAATAATATGATAAGGTATATATTTATATTGTCATGATTCAATTCAGGTCCATCTTGATTGATTTCTCATTTTTCGGACCTTGATCCTACAATTGGAAAGTGGAAAAAACTTTTTTAGGATTAAAATTGATACAAAATCATTCCCACTTTTTTATGGGAATATTGCTTGAAAATATTCGCTAGTATGTGTACTTTATGTATTGCAGCTGAATTGGCAAATTTGTGGTCAAGGAAAGAAGTGGTTGAGCACTACTGATTTTTCTTGCTTTCTTCAAATAGAGTACAAGATACTTTAATGGATCGATTCAAATAATACGAAATCATTCGCACTTTATTTTACAGGAAAGTTACTTGAAAATATTCATCAATAGATTTCTAAACTACAGGTTGGAGCTGCACTATCAAATCTTCAGTCAAGAAAAAGAAGTGGGTACAAAAAATTAATCAAATGTTTAACATATTTTCAAACACTTGGGAGTAATTAGAGGTTCTTATGTTGAATTGGTAACAACATTTGATGTTGGACCTAATTAACGTGTGGAGTGATGATACATCAGTGAGGCTATTTGTACGCAGCCAGATTAGTTGTATTGATTTATGAAGGATTACACAGATGAAGCAGTTCATTCTCTGTAAGAACTTGTGTTGTATACTTTTACATTTTGAGTCCAAGTTTACACACCATCAGTAAACAATTTATGGCACTAACAAGTCATCCAGAGGTCTACAGATGAACCTTCTTAATAAATTGTGCAACACACTATCTAAAGTAGAAGTGACTTGATGAAAAGTTATTGAAGCTCACAATGCATGTTATTTGAACTCTTACATTATATAGTCAAGTAGGAAACTTGAGCCCGTCACTTTTGGGTTTTGTTCATCCCTTCTTCACTGTGTTTAACCCCCATTTAACTTAGTAAAATTTTATGTTTGTGTGAAAATCCAATTTAGTTTTTAAAGAAACACATTCATGTTTTTATAAGTTTCATTGTACCTACATTAAGATGAGATTTAGTGTAACAGTCATTAAGTAGGGGTTCCAATAACTTTTATCCCTTTTTACATGCTAATATTTACTCTTCACGAGTAACCTCATCTATTTATTTATTTATTTATTCAGTTTACCATGCCTCTTATGCTTGAGATACATGCATCTCAGAAGACAAGATGCTCAAAGATCCATGCAAACTTTATGCCCCAGGTCCCCTCTACCACATTGTTGAGAGGAAACCTTTCAGGTATTTTCAGACTGCCTTCGTATATGGGTACGCGTCTTTCCAATATGATAATATAGGAAAAGGCGCCAACCCTATAGGTAAGGTTGGTCGTCTACGTCTATTTCTCTTACTTTTATTGGGGTTTCCAGAGTTAGAATGTAAAAAGCCTCAAGAGACGGAGTTCTCATTAGATAGGATGCTACATGAAATTATCTCAAGTTATTTATATGAAATGACCTGCCCATTTATATGTAAAAAGATAAGTTTAGACACAATCCATTAAATAAACAAATTAGAATAAGCTTTTTTTTTATGATGGTGGTGGCTGGGCCAGCTTGCATACCTTGACTATTCTTCTGGTTGTCCGCTATTTTCCACAAACACAGGTACCAGGTAACTCAGTCCACCAAGGTTTGAATAGATGATAATCACCTAGCATTTTTTGCCTCTGCTGGGATCTGAACCATTTATTGTACTTTATAGGTCAATACTATTACGTTTCTGTTTTGAGTAAAAGCATCTATTCCGGCAGGTTTGGCATAAATGTCGCCATAATGGTTTGCGTAGTACAATATTATCAATAGTCATACCATTTTGCACTTTAGTCTTTTGTAGTCTACTATTAGGTGCATGATCGCAACCTTAGATTCCTATTTTACCATGTCTGTCCATTAAAACAGATGTGGGTGATTTCCACCTATTGTAAGGACTGACGTTCCAGTGGATGGGAGATTTGAGCACATTGTTCTCTCTTGTAATGCTACTTCTGATCATGCAATAATTTGGACACAGAGAGAAGCAAGAAGTGCTCTCAAAGTAAGTTGTCTACACTTCTATTGCGACTGATGGCTTGTGATATAATTTCAAACAAATTATCTTTGTACTTTACACTATTATAGCCTTAATTTTACTTCTAAATATGTGCGAGCTTTGTTGTAAGCTATCTGAGATATATATCCTTTAGTTCATGGTTTTGCGTATGCCTGCTGTAGTTTGCAATAGATGCAGGACAGAAATTTTACTGCTGCACTTACTTTTAATTGTGATGGTTCAAAGCTCAAACTTGCACCAATATGTTCATGAATCCACTCATGCAGTCTCCACCTTATCTTATCGATGGTATTGCCTGTTTCCAGACCGCCTTGGAAGGCACTTATGGTCTACTTCCATCATCAGTAAGATAGTTTATCAGTGCAATCCTTCTTGGCACAAGTTCATCACTCTTAAGGGTGGTTGAATACAAGTTGCAGCTCTTTGAGTCTTGATAAGGATTTGGTAAACTTTTTTTCTTTTTCTTTTCGCACAAGTAGTCCATGCCTTTCGCCTTATTTGTTGTTTGAGCATTAAATTGCGAAACTTAAAGCACCATGATTGCGTTTATTGGTTCCTTTACCTGCGTATTTATGTGTTCTTGTAATATGTAGTACTTGGTATTGTAGATGCTTTGAAGAACCTTAGCAACTTATAAGCTCTTTAGAAATAATATACAGGATTTTATATAGCCAACCTTGACTTGCTTGATATTGATGCATGGCTTATGAATAAATCTATAAGATCTTTAATATTTATGGGTAGCTTTGGCGATCAATTCATTTTGGTTATTGCAAGTATTGTTGAACTCACTAACCGTAGTAGTTTGGACTTGAAATATGAGGATAATTTGGCTTGAATATACTTCAATGAACCACTTGTATCTTGTGATGCCCCTATTTGTCAGTTGGGAACTGGGTTTTGAATTGAACTATGAAATGAATCTGCTACTCTAATTGTATTGTTGTGCTCCAAAAGAGCTCTTGTATGCATGGTAGGTGTTCAGCGGTTTCTATAATATTTCACATTCATATTTATTTTGTGCATCCAGTTGATGCAAGAGATAGATCATGTGATGGAAATTCCAGCAAAGCAAAGGATGGAGCGACAATAGACATTAGAGCTGTCAATACGGGTTGGCCCAGCCCATCTGGGCTAGCCCATACGGGTTTTGAGTTTGACGGGTCAGGCCGAGCTGGTCCATTTAAATGACGGGCCAAAAAACATCAAGCCCATTTTTAAAAAAATAATATTTTATAATTTTATTTTATACTGTTAATAAATATAAATATTTATCACACAACACATAGTATTAATGTTTGTTAATCAAAAGGGAGCCAGAGCTCGAATCACCCCAAGTAGGAAGAAAACGAAGAGGTAGGACTACTCAATCGGAAACATCACGGTTGAAAGTCGATGACGCGTTGAGGGAGATATAGCGAAGAGGAGGCGGCTAGTTGAACTAAGGAAATTAGGAAAGTGAAGAGTACCATGTACTCACTATGTTTTAGTGGTAGATATTTAATTATTTTATTATTTATTAGATAAACTTTTTAGTTTTCATTTTCTTTGTTAATGGAACTGGTCAATGGTCATCATTGGACTTGATTGTTTTTTAACTCTTTTATTATTTTTCAGTATTTTATTTTATTTTTAAATTATTTATTATATGACTGACGGGTTGGCTCAACCCACATTTCTCAAGCCTACGGGCCATGGGCTTATCTGGGTTGGGCAGGCCGAGCTGGCCCACCGGGCCTTGGCCCATATTGACGGCTCTATCAGACATTAACTGGAGAGCAGATTTAAGATTTGTTTTACACCCTTCTTTCTTGTTCTTATAATGGACAACTTATACTGGATTCATCTGTCTCTCTCTCATCTCAAGTACTGCTCAACATATCATTATTAATGCACGGATGCAACTTCGTTGCCAACAACCGTATGAATTCACATTTTCAGTTTTGACACTTTTAGTACCAACAAATGTTATATCAATGCAATACTTTTAAAATTTGTACAAATAAGCAAGTCTTACCAATGTAACAATGTAATCTTTGTTCCACATCATATGAAGCATAACATTATATCATGTAACATGACATGACTTACTATTTCACATACTAATACTATTTTCTTAACCATTAAAATCCCGCCCGTGCATCGCACAAAAAAGTAATGTAGAGTGAGTTGGGGTATACTTTTAAAAGGAGTATTTAATCCGGAGGTTCTAAAATGATAATAAAAGATTAAATAGTAAAAAAAAAAATTGGTCAAAGTAATACTTACAAACTTAAAAGCAATTGGGTTGATCAATTTTTGACTTTTGGTTGATTCTGAGTAATAAACATTTTGTTCTCTATCAAACGTGTGAGTAAAATAAAATATGCTCTAATTCGAGATATTTTTAGGGATATACTTTTAGCTAATTGTTATAATTCAGTAATCATTTTTTGTCATATATTTAATTACAAAAGCGAAAGTATAATTGTACGAATTTGATGTACGAAAAATGGAAAATTATTTGGTGATTTTGTTTGTATTAGATAGTAAGATGCCCAAACAATTGATCAATATTGGCCAACACATAATTTAAAATTATAAGTATAATCAATGTCCTTACGAAATTACTGTCCAACAATAATTGTCCCCTATTGACTTGACATCCACTATCATCAATAACTAAGCATAAAATGAATAAATTATGTATTAATTTTTTAAACTGGACAAGTATCATTGAACACTTACTTTTAAGAATATGGACAAGTATTATAGGAGGTAAAAAGTAACATTGGTATTCAATTCTATTAAATTAAACTTATATATTCGAGTTATTGACATACCATATAATAGAACATATTTGTGATACTCTCTGTCATGATGTGGATGATCCAAGATGCAATGGTCAATTCGGACCTTAATTTATTAACGAGGTAATTCAACAAATAGATCTATACATGTTTTAAGTTTCATGACCAATTTTCGCTAGCTATAAATGGTATCTAACCAGCTACCACCAATCCTTAGGTGTATCTTTTTTCTTTTGCTCTAGAATCAACTCGAAAATAAGAATATTGTAATCTAAGTCTAGAAATCCAATAAATGGTGGAATTAAAAGAAAACAGAATAAGTGCGAAAGATAGCCCCAAAATATCCCAAAAGTGGAGTCAAGAAGCTACTTCAATATTGGATACAACGTCAAGTGTCGAAACCTAAAAATAAATTAAAGATAGAAAACAGATGCCATCTTAAGCTGCCATCTATGTACTGAAGAGTCAGGTTCTTCAATAGTAATCAAGACATAAGTATGGAATAGAAAATCACGAAGACTTTTATGAAAAAATTCCTTCCTCAAGAGAATTAAAATGGGAACCTACCTTTAAAAGATTGCCTCAAATCTCCACTAAATCAATTATGGTTTTAGATTTACCAACTCAATAGCTAATTCTTAATATCTTTCCCTACTATAATTCTTATAGCTACTTCCTTTAAGACCACCACCGAATCAAGAAATCCTTGCAACTCAATGCAACACTTACAAGTAAAGTAAATCGGTTAACAATTCAAGACCAAAATATCAAATTAAACAATTAAAGCAGTAAGCAATAATCTTCTTAGGAGCAAATTCTTATTCGTTGCTAGTTAATTTGCTCTCACAATTACACTTGGAAATATTCTCAATTTGTGCGGCGGTGTCCCTCGTATTCAACAACATGAAGGTGGCGCTCTGTATAGAAGTAGCAATTGTCGTGTCTTATTCTTCAAACTCAAGCAAAAATTGGTTCTAGAATTCAAGAATTCGATCCAAATTAAAGATGGCTGTCACGCTCCGATTACACGTGAGTGGCGCTTACCCTATTCTCCAAATGGGAGAATCAATTACCTTGAAAGCATTACCCAAAACTTATCAAGATAACAATAACTAATCTATTTGTAAAATGAAAAAAAATAAATTCAAGGTCTAAAACAACTAGGAGATTTGCGGAACATATTCTAAATAAAATAATCATCCGTAGAATTCGAAAGCCGATGTATCAGAACTTCTAAAGAATTTCAAGAAAGGGATGCAACCCTAAAAAAAAAACTAAAAAGAGAAATATAAGTCCAAAATAAAGGACTAAATCATCCAAGAAGGATTCATGGTAGCCCGAAACATGTTGCTCACCCTTTAATCCGGAGTCCGACGCTAGAATTACAAGTGAGGTCTCGCAGGAGCTGCGGGAATATGCAGTATACTCTCAACAAAACTAAGAGCAGGTGTTGATACAAAACCTAAAACGGAAGCTAAGATTAACAAGAAAATGAAGCACGAATAAAGACTAATAATAAGAGGATGAACAAAGAAACAAGAGAAGATAAATAGATAGATATAAGTTGGAAATCAAAGACAATCAATTTTAATAAATTAAAGTGAGCTTCTTTAAATATCCTAACAAGAACCTAACTCTAAGAAGAACCTCAAGGGAATTGATATCCCAAGCAACTCTTCTTTCCAAACAGGAAACAACTAAAAGCTTAGCAAGCTCTTATAATCTCTCAAAAATAATGTAGTAGTTTTATTCATCAAATTCTAAATCTTCCAACATAAAAGAAACTACTTATATTAAGCAAATAAAGAAGACCCTATGTTATTACATTTCTAGCCCTTAATGAATGTAAGAGCCTTGTTTGATGTTGAATTCATTAAAAAATCTAATCCTCCTTCTTCTTCTCAACGTATGACCCATCAAATGTTATCACAAACACATGAAATTTTTGAGAGGATTCCATAATGCACTAAAGTATATTTTTTTCATCAATAACCCTTGTCAATGTTAAAGTTCATGGGCTTAGATCTTTGTGAAATTCCTTGGGGCTCTTGGGGTGTATCACTCTCACTTTTTGAGAAGAATTTATCCTTAAATTCAAGGGGTTTTCATCACTCACATCCATAGGAGAAAGATCACAAATGTTGAATGTATTGTGCACTTGATAATCTAAGAGAAGATCAATTTTTTTGGCATTGTCAATAAGCCTTTCAAGCACTTCAAGTGGACCATCTTTGCTAGGCATTAGCTTGGTCTTTCTCTTGCGAAAAAATGTTTCCTTTCGAAAATGAATTCAAACCCAATCACCCAGTTCAAGCACCACCCTTTTTCGCCTTTTGTTGACTTTCTTGGTCTTTTCTTGATTCTTCTTATCAAGTTAAAGTCTCACTTTCTCATGTAAAGCTTTCATAGCCTTGGTCCTATTGTTACCATCCGCACATAACACAACATCTTAAGATAAAGGGGTTAGATCAAGAGGAGTTAGGGGGTTAAAATCATAAACAACCTCAAATAGAGACATGCCAATAGGATTATGAATGGCACAATTACATGCAAATTCAACTAAAGGCAAATGTTCTTCTCAAGATGTGAAATTTTCTTTAACCATGACCCTAAGTATAGACGCAAGGGTGCGGTTTACAACTTTGATTTGACCATTGATTTGTGAGTGACATGATGTAGAGAACAATAATTTTGTCCTAAGTCTACCCCACAAGACCTTCCAAAAGTGCTAAGGAATTTAGAATCCCTATCACACGCTATGGATTAAGGAATATCATGCAACTTGACAACATGCTCAGCAAACAAAGAGGCCAAATGTGGGGCATCATCATACTTATGATATGCAATAAAGTGAATCATTTTGAAAAAAGATCAAAAACTACAAAGATACTATCAACCCCCTCCTAGTCCTTAGCAAGCCCAACATAAAATCCATAAAAATATCAAGCCAAGGTATTTGAGGAGTGGGGAGAGGGGTGTGTAAGACATGGGGAAGTAGACTAGACTTAGCACTATGGTATTCAACACATTGAAAACAAACTTTAGCAACATCACTACGCATTTTAGCCAATAAAAGTGTTCTTCAAGGATCTACAATGTCTTATCAATACCAAAATGCCCCATCAAACCCCCATCATGTGCCTCTCTAAAAAAAGTTCCCTCTAAGAGTTCATAGGCACACAAATTCACTTTTTCTTGAAAAGTAACCATCAAATATAATAAGTAGGTTGAGAAGTTTATCTTTGAGCTTATGGTCCGTTACACATGCTTCCAAATCTTGGTAGATTTGAGCGAAAATGGGGTCCGTGGGGCACAAGAATTTCAAGCTCTCAAAACCCAAATTCTTAGAAGTCAAAGTAGAAATAAAAATATATTTTCTTGAAAAGGCATCCGCCACTACATTATCCTTACCCTTTTTGTAATAAAAAACATAAAGGAACATTTCAAGAAATTTAACCCATTTGGCAAACCTCTTGTTTAACTTTTCTTGTGATCTAAGATATTTTAATGACTCATGATCGGTCCTAATGACAAACTTCTTAGGCCATAAGTAGTGTTGCCAATTACCCAAAGTCGGAATCAAGGCATAAAGCTCAAGGCCATAGGTGGAATAATTCAAAGTCACACCTCTAAGCTTCTCACTAAAGTAGGCAATGGGTTTTAATTCTTATATTAAAACAATCCCAATACCCACTTTACTAGCATCACATTCAATTTCAAATTTTTTATCAAAGTCGGGTAATTACAACAATGGTGCGGAACTAACATGTGTTTTAAGGTGGCAAAAGCCCATGCTTATTCCTCACCCCAAAAGAAGGATGTATCCATTCAGATCACCTTAGTCAAGAAGGTGGCTATGATGCAAAATCATTTAACAAACCGCCTATCAAAAATAGCCAATCCATGAAAATTACTCACATCACCAATGAATATCGGAGCTGCATTTCCCCTGAACTCACAACAATAACCCAAAACAACTTCATCCATACCAAAAAAGCATTTAGACACATTAGAATAGAGTTTTTCTTACTATACACTAATATATCATCAAAGTACACCACAAAAAATTTACCAATAAAAGGTTTCATCATATGATTCTTCAAACACAAAAAAGTACTAGGAGCAATGGTGAGGCCAAAAGACATCACCAACCATCTATAGAAACCAAATTTAGTCTTGAATGCCGTTTTTCACTCATCCTCATAATTTATCTGAATTTGATAGTAACCACTCCTAAGATTTATGTTGGAAAATATAAAAGAACCAATCATCAAGTATGTCATCAAATCGAGGAATGGAATGGCGATACTGTACTATTATTTTATTGATGGATAAACAATCCATACACATGAGCCAAGTGCTATCTTTTTTGGGAACTAAAATCATCGATATGGCATATAGGCTCATGCTCTTCCGTACCACACTTTTCTTAAGGAGATGATCCACTTGCCTTTGTAGTTTTTTTGGTGTCTAATAGATTGGCTCTATAAGCTAACTTGTTTGGCTATTAGGACCCTGAGATGAAATAAATTTGATGCTCAATTTCTCTTATAGGAGGCAATTCTTTTAGAAGTTCCAGGGAAACACATCTTTATAGCCATGCAAAAGAGAAAAAATAGAACTAGGAAGACAAAATTTTAGGTCATTAGTAAGAAAGAATAATCCCTATTCATTATAAGGAACACTTGATGTCTCTTCTCTAACTCATCCTTAATCTCCTTAAAACTTGCCAAAAGGCCTCCTTCTCTTTCTCTTTAGCACTATCTTTTAGCACTATCTTTCTCTTCACTATCATCGACGACATCCTTGAGTTTGCTACTAGCATCCACACCCTTATCTTTCTCCTTCAATTCTCTCAACTTGTGGTACATATATGAAATACCCTGGTTTCTGGACCTTAGAAAATTCTTAAAATTCTGATATCTGGACCCAATATGACTTATGGGTATGAGCTGTATGTTGGGGTATGAATAGTATGATCCAGTCGTATGCTGACTAGTGTTGGTTGGTGGGATGGATTTCGGTAACTGGAATGAGTACGACTAAAATGATACGAGTTCTATGGTTGGATATGGATCACTTAGTTTGGGTTTTCCTTATCTTAATCTTAGACTTGGTAACTTAACTTGGATCTAAGTACGTGTGGCTCACCATGAGCTGAAAGCTAGGGTACGATTTACACCAGGACTCATATGGTGGTCAATGTTTAAATCTTCTGTGGATTCTATTCTGCTAGATATACGGGTGAAGGGTACGGATCGTATGTTGTCAATACCAATTAGGTAGGATGAGTCATACATTAGACAGTGTTGTGTCCTGGGGTTGAGGCTTTGACATGAGTAGTGGGTACCACTCGTATTGAATGGTATGACTCGTGAGGGTCTGTTATACTCTTGTGATGAGATTTTTGTGCAACCTAAGTGGGGGTAATCTAGATATTTCCCCACTTACCCTAAAAAATTACCATGAATTCTATCTCACTTGGGAGGTTAATTACCTTATTATTCTATTCATTAACATTTAAAAAATCTTCCTAAACACTCTATAATTCTTTCAAGATTATTTGGGCACGGAAGCTAGGGTTTCAACTAGAGGACTAAATTGGGGATCTTGTTGGTGGTTTCTCTCTATCTACTTTATCAATTAAGGTATGTTCTCTTCCCTCACTATTAGTTCCAACTAAGGCATGTTTTTTATGAATGTTTTTCATGATTTCATTGTTGTATGATTTTAGGTTTTCAACAATGATTAGGGTGTTTTGATTTTAAATAAGTGGTTATGGTTTCCTATGGTTTTAATTATATATTTACATGCTTAAATGGTGGTTTTGGATAATTGGATTTCATGGGAATGGTTAAATAGTAATTGGAATTGGTTTTAGTTATATTATCCTCCCAATGTGTTTGATAAAATGCCTATAAAGATGTTTTCATTGCATTTACTATTTTTAATGGAACTCTTACTTATTTTAAACTTGGTAAAGGAATTATGCATGGTTTAAATGGTTTGGAAAAGTAAAATAGCTAAATGGTTCTGCTTGTAGGGTACATGAAATCCCCCAAGTGGTTTAATATAGTTAATAGAAGGGTACATGGAATCCCTTAAACCTATATTTGGTTAGCTATGGACAAAAATTGCAACTATATTAGCTATGATGATACCACTACTAATGGACTTGGTTAATAAATAGCTAATGGATTGGTTGGTTTCTTGGTAATGGTTTTAATTAAGCAATAATGGAAGGGTGTGTAGCAAAGCTGTGGAAGGTGGAGGTCCTGGGGGGACCAAAATTGGAAACTCATATTCTCCAATGTAAGGTTTGGTCCAAGTGACTATGTGTATGATGTCACCTTTATATTAGGGAATACACTAGTCATCTCAGGTTTTCTTCCCTGATCATGCGGCTAATGCACTGGGGCCCTTTCAGCAGGGGGAGCTGAACCTATATAGCCCGTGAGTGGTTTAGGACCACATGCTAAACTCGGTTTCCTTTCCCAACATGGTTATATATATATGTATCTGGTGCATGTATATGAATGGTTTTTACTTATTTTTTTAAATGGTATTATTTTATGCCTATCCTGAGTTCATGCTAGCGTTTACTCACTAACATATTTTTGGACGACTGTATACCCACGCTATGCAGGAACCAACCGTTCTACTCCTTCGACATAGTGATCAACTCGGGGACAACTATTGAATTGAAGTGGTGAGCTTCTATCTTTTTGAAAGGCTTCATTTCATGATATGGATATTCTTAGACATTTTGATTTATTTTTGGATATTGGTTTTGGCTGTGGTTGGGGACATGTCCCAACCAGATATTCTTACTTTTTTGGTTAGAGCGTTTGTGGTACTGCTATAGGTTAGAATAAGCAGGATCGGTATTAGTGTCAGCCTTAATATTGGCATTGGTATTGGGGCTGACATCATTAGACACAATTTCTCAATGGTCAATCATATTTCATTTTGGGATTAATTATAATATATCTGGGATCTTATTTGGTTATGGCCTAGTTTATAGCCCTTGGTTCAATATTGGGTTGGCTTGGTGATTTGGTTAGTACGGTTTGGTGGATAGGATAACTTGTAGGGTTGGTCTAGAAATGGACCTATCCTAAAGTCAATTCTTATATAGTTACCCTATCATGTTATATGTTCGAAATTTAGTCGATTCAGGGCAGGCGATTGGAGGTTGGGTTGGGTAACAAGGGTGGTCTCCGATCCAAATCAGACTTGGGGTGCCCATTACGATAAGGCACAGGGTCGTGTCATGTCAAGTTGGTATTAGAGCCTTAGGTTCATGGTCAATTGAGAGTCTACAAAGCCGTATCTTGTAGAGTCTCTTTTAGGGGTGTATAACTTACCACACTTATAAGAGACAGGCTACAAGGTATTTAGGAATATTTCACTTCCTTGGTATTCTATTTTCAAGCTTAGAGTCTAATTTTTGGAACTCTTCTCTAATTCTTGGTTGTTCATTTTTTAGATCATGCCTCGATAATTTGGAACACAAGGAAAATTTTCAATCTCATCTTGGGACAATATTGATAGGGTATGTCCTACGTCTAGAGTTCGTCTTTGATCTTAAGGTTCTATCCTTGATTATTCTAGAGTTTCTTCGGTTGCCACTAGTCCTCCTCAAGGTGAGGTGACTAATGAAGAATTTTTCCAGTCTATTCATCCTATTGCTCAATTGGTTGTTTCTCAGGCTGAGCGAGATGCGTTTGGTGCGTTGTCTACTGAGGCCACAAGGGTTAGTAAATTTATGAAACTGAATCATCCTACTTTTACTGGTGTGAAGGTGAGGGAGGATCCTTAGTGTTTCTTGGATGAAATGGAGAAGATATTTAGGGCGATGCAGGATACAAATCTAGAAGGTGTAAACTTTGTAGCTTATCAGCTTAAAGATATTGTGTACCAATGGTACAAAGAGTGGGATAGAGATAGAGGTGACCTGGAGAAGTCATCCTTATAGGATGCTTTTTCTGGTGGTTTTCTGGATCGTTTCTTTTCTCAAGAGCTGAGAAAAGTAAAGATGGACGAGTTTTTAAATCTCAAGCAAGGTAAGATGTCTGTCAAGGAATATGCCTTAAAGTTTTATTAGCTGTCAAGGTATGCTCCTGATTTGGTGGCTGATATGAGAGCGAGGATGAGAAAGTTTGCTTTTGGGTTAAATCAATATTTAATCTTGGAAAGCAGACTACTTTGCTGATTAAGGATATGGATATTTCTAGGTTGACTATTCATGTGTAGTATGTAGAGGATGAGAAGAGAAAACATGCAGAGTTTGGAGATAGGCAGGATAAGAGGAGTAGGTTTTCTGATCAGGGAGGTTTTCAGTCTCAGGGTGGTCGAAATGGTTGCAGATGGCAGAAAAAAGTGGGGTAGTTCTGGTTCCTTCTCTACTACTATCACTCCTTACCCATGGTAGTCAGATGACAGACGTCATCAGGGTGGTGATAATTTCTGGGAATAGGGTGCCTAATCTCAAGTGAGTAAGGGTTAGTCGATTTTTTCATGCCCTCTTTGTCGATTCTGTGGTGTTTCTCATTAGGGTTATTATAAGGAAGGAAGGGACAAATACTTCAAGTGTGGCCAGGCAGTCCGTCGGCTCGGGGATTGTTCGATTAATAAGGTTGCTTTGGGAGCAAATAAGGTATCGGTGGCTTCATCTTCTTCTCCTGTAAATAGTTTTATCGCTTCTACTTCTGTTACTACTCCTAGTTCTAGTATTGGTAAGAATAGGTTGTATGCTTTGGCGTCTTGATAGGAATTTGAGGCATCACCTGATGCCATTACTGGTATGTTACAACTTTTTTCTCATGATATGTATAGTTTGCTTGATCTGGGGTCAACTTTTTTCTATGTGACCCCATATATGGCTATATGTATTGGTTTTGATCCAGAAATTATTTTGGATCCTTTTTCTATTATTAGCCTAATAGGTGACTCAGTTATTGCTAAGAGAGTCTATAGGGGGTGGGTGGTATCTGTTGGTGGTAGGCAAATTTTGGTAGATTTGTTTGAACTTGATATGGTGGATTTTGATGTTATTCTACGGATGGATTGGTTACACTCCCTTACGCGTCCTTGGATTATTAGAACCGTAAATTTGTCTTTAGGTTCCCTGGTGAATTGGTTATAAAGTGAGAGGGTGGTTCCCTAGCTCCTAAGGGGAGGTTTATTTCTTATCTTAGAGTTTGAAGGTTAATCTCTGAATGTTGTCTTTATTACTCGGTTCGGGTTAAAGATTCTAACTCGAAAGGTCCTTTTTTACAACTAGTCTCGGTGGTAAATAAGTTTTTTAAGGTATTTTCAGATGATCTTCCTGGTGTTCCTCTTGATCGAAAAATAGAGTTTGGTATTGATTTGGTTCCAGACACTCGTCCAATATCTATTCCTCCTTATAGAATGGCTCTGGCTGAGTTGAGGGAACTCAAAGAGCAACTTAGGGATCTTCTGGATAAGGGGTTTATTTATCCTAGTGTATCTCCGTGGGGTGCACTGGTGTTGTTCGTGCACAACAAGGATAGTTCCCTTCAGATGTGCATTGACTATCGGCAGTTAAATAAGGTAACAGTCAAGAAAAAGTATCCTCTTCTAAAGAAAGATGACTTGTTTGATTAGTTGCAAGGTGCCAAGTTCTTTTCTAAGATAGATCTTTGGTCTGGGTATCATCAACTAAAGATTAGGGAAGTGTATATCTTAAGACGACTTTTCATACTCGGTATGGGTACTTTGAATTATTGGTGATGTCATTTGGTTTGACTAATACCCCGATGACATTTATGGATATGATGAATAAGGTTTTCAGGCAGTTCTTGGATTTCTTCGTCATTGTATTTATTGATGACATTCTGGTTTATCCTAAAAGTGAGGTGGATCATTCTAATCACCTCTGTGTGGTATTATAGACCTTGAAGGAACAACAGTTATATGTCAAGTTCTCCTAGCATTTTGGTTGAACGCTGTGACTTTTCTTGGTCATATTATTTCTAGTGAGGGGATCATGATGAATCCGTTAAAGGTGGATACGGTTAAAAAGTAGCCTAGACCCATGACTCCAATTGATATTCAGAGCTTCTTGGGTTTGCCTGTGTATTATCGGTGGTTTGTTGAGAGCTTTTCGACAATTGCTGCCCCTTTGACTAAGTTGACTCAGAAGAGTGTTAAGTTTTCTTAGTTGGATGCTTGTGAGGGGAGTTTTGAGAAGTTGAAAGACAAGATGACTTTGGCTCCAATTCTGACTTTGTCGGAAGGCAATTACGGGTTCGTGGTCTATTCTGATGCATTTTGGATTGGTTTTGGTTGTGTTTTGATGCAACATGGGAAGATAATTACCAATGCTTCTAGGAAGCTGAAGGTAGATAAGAGGAACTATCCTACTCAAGATTTAGATCTATTAGTGGTTGTGTTTTCTTTGAAAATATGATGGCATTATTTGTATGGTGTACACGTTGACATCTTTTCTGATCATAAGAGTCCACAATATGTGTTCACTCAGAATGAGCTTAATCTCAGGCAAAGGAGATAGTTGGAGCTTCTCAAGGACTATGACATGAGTCTTCACTATTACCCAGGTAAGGCTAACGTGGTTGCTGATGCTCTAAGCAGGTTGTCCATGGGGAGTTTGGCTCATGTAGAGAAAGAAAAATGGTAATTGGTGAAGGATATTCACCCCTTGGCTAATCTTAGAGTTCGCCTCTTGGACTCCAAGGATGGAGGTATAATGATACAGGAAGTGGTTCGATCATATCTTTATGCAGAGGTTAAGGAGAAGCAAGTGTTGGATCCTTTCTTAAAGAAAAACAAAGGTGATGTCTGTGGAAAAGGTGATGGTGTTTGAGATCAGCGGTTAAGGTAGTTTATGGCACCAAGGGAGGTTATGCGTTCCTATTGTCGAAGGTTTGCGGCTAAGGATCTTGGCTGAGGCACATGAATCGTGCCATGTTTTACATCCCCAATTGACAAAAATATATCATGATCTCAAGGAGATATATTGGTGAAATGGTATGAAAAGGAATATGGCTAATTTTGTGGCCAAGTGCTTGTTTTGTCAACAAGTTAAAGTTGAATACATGAGACCTGGAGGGTTATATCAGGAGATTGTTTTGCCCGAATAAAAATAAGAGGTAATCAATATGGATTTTGTTATCTATCTTCCTCGGTCTCAAAATCAATATGATTCAATTTGGGTCATTGTGGATAGGATGAAAAAGTTTGCTTACTTCTTGCCAGTGAGGACTACCTTTTTGACAGAGGATTATGCGAAGTTATATCTTGATTAGATTGTGAAGCTGTATTAGGTACCTGTTTCAATTATCTCTGATCGTGGTACGTTGTTTTTATCCCATTTTGGCGGTCTTTTTAGAAGGGATTTGGTACTAAGGTGAGTCTATGTACTGCTTTTTCATCCTCGGATGGATGGGCAAGTAGAAAAAACTGTTTAGACATTGGAGAATATGCTCTGGGCTTGTGTGGTTGATTATAGGTGTAGTTGGGTTAAGCATCTACCTTTGGTAGAGTTTGGTTAAAATAATAGCTATCATTGTAGTATTGGTATGGCTCTTTTTGAGGTATTATATGGTAGGAGGTGTAGATCTCTTATTGGTTGGTTTGAGCTCGATGAGGCAAACATGTTCTGTCCAAATTTGATTTATTAGACTATGGAAAAGGTGAAGGTGATTCAGGAAAGGATTAAGGCTGCCTAAAGTCACCAAAAGTCTTATGCGGATGTTCGGCGTAGAGACTTAGTGTTTGAGGTTGGGGATTAGGTATTCCTCAAGGTATCTCTCATAACTGGAGTAGTGCGGTTTGGTAATAAGCGGAAGCTCAGTCCCTGGTATGTTGGTCCTTATGAGATTTTTTAGATGGTTGGTAATGTTGCTTACGAGTTGGAGTTACCTTCTAGCTTAAGCTCGGTTCATCCAGTATTTCATGTCTCCATGTTGAGGAAGTGTCTTGGTGATCATTCTTCGATTATTCCTTTGGAGGTGTTGGGTATCTTGGAATCTCTGTCTTAAGAAGAGGTCCTGATTGAGATCTTGGATAGGCAGGTTCGTCGGTTGCGAACCAAAGATGTGGCTTCGGTTAAGGTTCTATGGTGGAACTGACAGCACCCAAGCGTACACGCAAGTAAATGTGGTCTTATCAAGTAGTAAAGTAGCCTCAAAAAAGCCCAAGTATCGATCTCTCAAGGACTTGCATTTGCCGCCTATCCAATTCTAGTTTAACAAATTGAGAAGAGTAACAAATAGAGTTTTAGAATTGATAATTAAAATGAAACTAAACTAATGCAAAAAAGTAAATGACTTTGGACAATCAATGGATAGAAATCCAGGATTAAGGTTTACGAACAATCATACTATGTTATTGAACTTCATTAATTAAATTGCTTATCATGGTTGTTGATTCGTAGGGTTAATTGCATGATCATGGTTTCCCAACCTCTAATCCTTTACCTAAGTTGAACCTTACAACTACATCGTTGAGCGGGGATGTAATAGTCCACTTAAGTTCTTTAAAGCTATCATCGTATGTGTGAATCAAGTAAGGTATCTAAGTACATCACTGTCCAAGATACTAATTCAAATTCCTTATTTTATAAAGAAATAAGAACCATACTTTGCTTATTCCAATGTTCTATCTCCCTATTCCCTCTCCCGAGATCACAAGGTTGACAATTGATGTATTCTAAGGGTAGCTAATCCTTAAAATAGTTAAAACAAGAATAAACGAACAACCAATAATGATAATAAATTTAACAAACTTAATTCAAAATGAAAGTAATCATGATCGTGTACTTAACCCTGGATAGGAGTTTTAGCCTTTAATGAAAATATTCATCATCCAATTCCTTGGATTGATGATACAAACCATGAAAGAAACTAAAATAAAAGAATGATAAAAAAACTCTTAAAATAAGTTGTGTCGCCTCCAATATCTTCCAAGTATGTCCAAAAGTAAGTTAAAAAACGTGAATAATGTCCTATTTATAGTGGAAGAAATAGCCCATGCCTTGTTGAACAAGGAAACAGTTTCTGGTCATCTGCAAACCTAGTGATGCACCGCGTAAAATTCACATTGGTTCACTGTTTTGGGTGCCTTATGAATTCATTGAAGTTTTGCAAGTTCCAATACTCCTTCCCATGCGCCTACACTCTCCCAATACTTTTTCAGGTATCCAAATTGGCGTCAAGCTGCGTTTTGTGCTTCCGTGATCCATTCCAAGACTTTTTGAGTTTTTTCCACTTAAGTTGAAGCTTGTAAATCCTTCATATATCATCATAGTCCAATTAAAAAAAATTCTATAGCATTAAACATAATAATTTAGAGCTCAAAACAACACAACATCCTCAACGATGAACTAGAAACATGAGCTAAGCATAGGCTAAATTCACATTGAGCTTTAACTTATTGTTTTGACCCTTTTATTGATCCAATTGACCCTTGAACATTGTAAATAAGTTGTTTCAAATGTAAATACATAATAAAAACCTTAGTAACTCATTAAAACACATTAGAACTCTACACAATAGACTAGAAAAATATCTAGCTCAAGCTAGTTACACTAGTTTTCTCGATTGAACTCTAAATGCTCAAATTGAATAAAAACTCATGTGAATCCACCATTAAATATTGTAAACACATTCTTGTACACATAAATTCTCATTTGTATCATTATTAACGCATATGGCATAATAATAATCCTCAAAATAAGGCTAAATAAGCGAGAATGGTAGCACTAGAATGCATAAATACACCCAACATCACCACCCCACACTTAAAGCCTTTTTCGTCATTGAATAACTCTTAACTACAAACACCATGAGCTGAAGAGACTCCACACTTCTACTATATTCAAGAGATTCAAGCTAGAACTACAATGACTACACAGAATACAAGTTTACAACACAAAGAATGTTACACACAATTGTAAGCTCAAGAATCCTACTTCCAAAACATCCTAGCCTCAAGAATGGACTCCACAAGTGGCAAACTCATGCATATTTATCAATCAAAGAGATCACAAGAATCACCCATATTCATCAAACATGTGCCCCTCACCACAACAGAGTTACCCATAATCACTTATAATAATGCAACTCATCATAATGGGTATACAAATCAAGTTACGCTCACTCTCACAAAGAATTCACAAGTTACACATAATGAACCATAGGATTGACCTTAGTGTAATGCTCCACTAATAGTCGAATGTAAAGTTTAGGATCAAGTAGGACTTTTTCGGGTTATATTGTAGGCTAAGGGACGGGTAGGAACTATTTGGGAATAGTGACTAACCTCTCTAAGCGCTTTAATACACTACATTAAACATTTAAAACCAATCTCCAACAACCAAATTACACCATTTTTTTCTACCCGATTCTCTTATTTTTACCCCATCTCTTTTAAGTTTTTTCACAAATACTTGATGGACACATAGTTTACTACCGCAAGAATCAATTTTTCTCTTTTTTTTTTCACAATCATGACAATATTTTTAGCATAATTTATATCACAACCATCCAGCACACATCAATTATACACCAATAACCATTACCTTAGGGGTACAATTTCACCTTTTTCTTCTTCAATTTCGCAACTCCTTTCCTAAATTTTTTTTATTAAAGAACTTAGGAGCTTTTTGGATCAAATTATGGTCTATCAAAGAAGGGAATTAGGCTACTTATGAGGTTTCCAAAGAAAAAGCTAAAGGATAAATAGGGGTTAACTAGGATAATGCACAAGGGTAGGTGAAAATAAGGTAAAAGATAAGGCTATAAAAATGCCTATATTATCTCCTAAATCCACATTCTTTATTTTGCTTCACACACATACCGGGCAAGTTCTACACATCACATACAACAAGAAATATACAAAAAAAAAAACTTACACACACATGACACATGCTCAACTCAATAGGATCATCATAGACTCCCAACCAACAATAGCATGAATTCAAAATTAAACCAATATGAAAAAATCATAAGCTTGAGCCTAGGTATTTAAAACATAGTAATTCACATCAATCAACATACTCTTACAAACAAATCCACTTGCATCATGTCATAAAAAATAGCACCAATAAGAATATCTCACTTATTCCTAACCTAAATTTTTTTTTAAATTGAGTCAAAATTTAGAAATTTCCCTCCACCCCACACTTAAAAATCTACTTTATCCCCAAAGTGAATTTAAAGGTAAGAGATAGAAATACTCCCTGAGGCATCAAGGCCTAGCTAGTAGCATCTTCACATAAAGAAGATCCATGGGACCCCGCACTCATTCTTTGCCATATTTCAAGCTCAAGTTTATGGTACTCAAACTTCCCATTAACCTGTGACTCAACCAAAAATAAAAACTACGTGAAATAAAAACTAAAAAGAAAACATACCTTAGCTTGGGTTGCCTACCAAGAAGGGCCTAATTTAGTGTCGCGGCACAACACAATTAACTTTTTCCTCCACCTTGAGGATATAAATTTCACCCCCAACATCGCATCCATCTTCTTTCCTGATTATAAGGAGGTGGTACAAAAATTAAGGAACCAAGTAATGAAATGTGCATGGTAAACCACTCATCCTTCAAGTGAGGTGTGTTTTTATGTTGCTTAACCGGTGCAAAATCAAGAATATAGAATTCTTGTTCCTCATCTTCATACTCTTCCACTATTTTAAATGATTCCACAGACAAGACGTCATCTAAGCATAATGAAGATAAGTTCTTCAAATGCTGTCCAACTAATCCTACTTCAAAATTTACACAATCCACAACACCTTCACTTTTATTCACCTTCTCACTTTCATTCTCAAGATAAAGATGACAATCGAGTGGCTGTGATTCTTGTGTTTGCTCCACAAATTGAATAATGTCCTCCTCATATATTTCTTTACTTAGCCACTGTAGATATGGTGGCAGTGGTGTCTCGTTAATTTCCACAATATCAGTTTTCGAGTACTCAAACTTCCTCAAATTATCTGCATCATATTATGAAGGTTCCATCCATGCACTTTCATAAAATTCTAGACAATAAGCCACAAGGTGGTGTCCTCCACAAAAATAATAAGAATTTCCATCACTCAAAAACATCTATCCCAGATAGACATCTCGAGAAGAGTGTGAGAAAAATAGAAATAAAGAAAATAAAAAGAAACTAAACAAAATATTTTTACAACTCAATATAGAAAAACTAAAAATCAGATAGTTTCCTAATAACAAGTCCCTGACAGTGGTGCCAAAAACTTGATAGTACCCAAGCGCAAACGCAAGTATATGTGTTCTTATCAAGTAGTAAAGTGGCTTCAAGAAAGCCCAAGTATCGATCTCTCAGGGATTTGTGTTCGCCGCCTATCCAATTCTAGTTTAACAATTTGAGAAGAGTAATGAATAGAGTTTTAGAATTCATAACTAAAAAGAAACTAAACTAATGCAAAAAAATAAATGACTATGGACAATCAAAGGATGGAGATCCAGGATTAAGGCTTACGAACAATCATACTATGATATTACACTTCATTCATTAAATTGCTTATCGTGGTTGTTGATTCATAGGTTTAATTGCATGATCATGGTTTCTCAACCTCTAATATTTTACCTAATTTGAACGTTATAACTACATCATTGAGCGGGGATGTAATAGTCCACTTAAGTTCTTTAAAGCTATCATCCTACGTGTGAATCAAGTAAGGCATCTAAGTACATCCCAGTCCTAGATACTAATTCAAATACCTTATTTTATAAAGAAAAAAGAACCATACTTTGCTTATTCCCATGTTCTATCTATCTATTCCCTCTCCCGAGATCAAAAGGTTGACAATTGATAATAGTTAAAATAAGAATAAAAAAACAACAAATAATGATAAACAAATTAACAAACTTAAATCAAAACGAAAGTAATCATGATAGTGTCCTTAACACCGGATAGGAGTTTTAGCCTTTAATGAAAATATTCATCATCCAATTCCTTGGATTGATGATACAAACCATGAAAGAAACTAAAATAAAAGAATGATAAAAAAACCCTTAAAAGAAGTTGTGTAGCTTCCAATATTTTCCAAGGATCTCCAAAAGTATGTAAAAATATGTGAATACTGTCCTATTTATAGTGGAAGAAATATCCCATGCTTCTTTGAACAAGGAAATAGTTTCTGGTCATCTGCGAACCCAGTGATGCCCCACGTTGATTATCGCGTTGTGTACATCGACGCTACGCATCGACTTTGCATTGGTTCACTGTTTTGGGTGCCTTCTGAATCCATTGATGTGTCGCATATACCAAGAATCCTTCCTATGCTCCCTCACTCTCCCAATACTTTTCAAGTATCCAAATTGGCATCTAGCTGCATTTTGTGGTTCCGTGATCCATTCCAAGCCTTTTTGAGTTGTTTCCACTTAACTTGAAGCTTGTAAATCCTTAATATATCATTATAGTCCATTAAAAAAGCATCATAAAGAATTAAAAACAACAATTTAGAGCTCAAAATGACACAACATCCTCAACAATGAACTAGAAACACGAACTAAGCATAGGCTAAATTCACTTTGAGTTTTAACTTATTGTTTTGTCTCTTTTCTTGATCCAATTGACCCTTGAACATTATAAATAAGTTTTTTCACATATAAATACATAATAAAAACCTTAGTAACTCATTAAAACACATTATAACCCAACATAATAGACTAGAAAAACACATAGCTCAAGCTAGTTTCATTAGTTTTGTCGATTGAACTCTAAATACTTAAATTGAATCAAAACTCATGTGAATCCACCATTAAACATTGTAAACACATACTTGGACACATAAATGATCATTTATATCATTATTAACACATATAGCATAAGAATCATCCTCAAAATAAGGCTAAATAAGCTAGAATAGTAGTGCTAGAATCCATAAATACACCCAACATCAGGAACCATAAGGTGGAAGAAGCTACATGAGAAGTGGAGAAGGATATGAATTCTAGGTATATATATTTATTTTTTGCTCCTGGGATTCGTATGAAAGGTATGTGTCTTCAACACATCTTTATTTTTTGATATTGTTAAAGGAAAGATTAATATCTTTGCCTCTTTTTCCAAACTTTGTTAAGGATTGGGAATATATTTGATAATGCAAATGAATTATGTGTGTGATTACCCCTACTCTATATGTTATTCGGGGACTAATGTTTCTAGTGGGGGAGACTGAAACACCCTAGTTTCTGCATATTAGAAAATTCCTGGAATTCTTATCTGAGGACTTTATACAACTCATGGTTATGAGATGTATGTTGGGGTACGAATGGTATGGTCCAGTCGTATGCTGACAAGTGTTGGTTGGTGGGATGGATTTGGTTACTGGAATGAGTACGACTTGAATGGTACGAGTCATATAGTTAGATACGAATTGCTTGGTTTGGGTTTTCCATAGATTAATCTTAGACTTAGTAGCTTAAGTTAGATTTAAGTATGAGTGGATCTCCATAAGCTATAATCCAGGGTACGAGTCATACCCAGGATTCTTATGGTGGTTAGTGTTTGAACCTCCTGTGGAATCTATTTTGTCGGGGATACGAGTGAAGGGTATGGATCATATGTTGTCAATACACTTAGGTAGAATGAGTCGTATTATAGATAGTGTTGGGTCCTAGGGTTGAGGAGTTAGACATGAGTGATGGGTACCACTTATATCGAAGGGTACGACTTGTGAGGATCAGTCGTACCCCTATGATGAGGTTTTTGTGCAACTTAAGTGGGGGTAATCTGGACATTTCCCCACTTACCCTAATAAGGTCCCATGACTTCTAACTCACTTGGGATGTTATTCACCCTATTGTTCTATTTATTAACACTTAGAAACTCTTTTAAACACTCTATAATTCTCTCATGGCTTTTAGAATAGGAAGCTAGGGTTTTAACTAGAGTACTAAATTGGGGATCTTATTGGTGGTTTCTCTCTATCTACTTTGTCAATTAAGGCATGTTCTCTTCCCTCACTGTTAGTTCCAACTAAACCATGGTTTTTATGAATGGTTTTCATGATTTCATTGTTGTATGATTTTGGGTTTTCAACTATGATTTGGCGGGTTTGATTTTAAATAATTGGTTATGGTTTTACATGGTTTTAATTATTTATTTACATGATTAAATAATGGTTTTGGATAATTTGATTGCATAGGAATAGTTGAATGGTAATTGGAATTTGTTTTTGTTATATTATTCCCCTAATGTGTTTGACAAAATACCAATAAGGATGTTTTCATTGAACTTACTATTTGTAATGAAACTCTTGCCTGTTTTAAACTTTGTAAATGAATTATGCATGATTTAAATGATTTGAAAAGGTAAAAATACTAAATGGTTATGCTTGTAGGGTATATGAGAATCCCCCATATGGTTTAATATGGTTAATAAAAGGGCACATGGAATCCCTTAAACCTATATATGGTTGGTTATGGACAAAACTTGCAAGTATAGTTAGTATGACGATACCATTACTAATGGCCTTGGATAATTAATGGTTAATAGATTGGTTGGTTGCTTGGTAATGGTTTTAATTGGAGGGGTGTATATCAAAGATATGGAAGGTGGAGGTTTTGGGGGACCAAAACTGGAAACTCATATTTGCTGATGGGAGATTTGGTCCAAGTGACCATGTGCATGATGTCACACTTTATATTGGGGGATGTATTAGTCATCCCAAATTTTCTTCCTTGGTCATGTGACTACACGCACTGGGGCCTTTTCATTAGGGGGAGATGAACCGATATAACCCATTGATGTTTTAGGATAGAAAAGCTACACAACCCAGGTAAAGGTTTTAATGGCATGCTAAACCCGATTTCCTTTTCCTGCATGGTTATATATATATATATATCTAGTGTGTGCATATGGATGGTTTTTACTTGGTTTTATAAGTGACATTATTTTATCCTTATCATGAGTTCACGCTAGCATTCACCTGCTAACCCGTCTTTGGTCAGCTGTATGCCCACGCTATATAGGAACCGACTATTCTACTTCTCCTACATAGTGATTGACTTGGAGACAGTTGTTTAAAGTGGTGAGCTTTAATCTTTTTGGAAGGCTCTATTTCATGATATGAATGTTTTTAGACATTTTGATTTATTTTTTGATATTGGTTTTGGCTATTGTTGGGGGCATATCCCAACTAGATATTCTTACTCTTTTAATTAAAGTCTTTGTGGTACTGCTATAGGTTGGAATGGGCAGGATTGGTATTGGTGTCAGCCTTAATATTGACATTGGTTTTGGGGCTGATATCATTGGACATAATTTCTCACTATTCCATCGTATTTCATTTTATGGTTAATTATAATATGTCTTAAATCTCATTTGGTTATGGCCTGGTTTGTGGACCTTGGTTCGTATTGGGTTGGCTTGATGGTTTACTTTGTATGGTTTGGTGGACTGGAACACTTGGTAGGGTTGGTCAAGAAATGGACCTATCCTAAAGTCAGTACTTTTCAAGTTACGCTATCTTGTTATATGTTCAAAATTAAGCCGACTTAGGGAAAGTAGTTGGAGGTCAAGTTGGGTAATGAGAGTGGTCTCCTAGTCTTGGTCGGACTTGGGATGCCCATTATGACAAGGCCCCGGGTCAGGTTGGGACAATGTAACTAACTTGTACTGGTGACATAGGATGTAGAATATGCTTATACTCTCTTTGGTCAAAAGAGTAGCGATTGGTGCAATCATCATGATTAGTAGCTCTATCATATTATCACAGTCGCCCAAGCAAGAGGTGACAAGCTTGCATTGGCACCACATCACATATTTTCATCTTGGTACTTGACAACTTTAAACTTAAATCACAACTTACCTATGTACCTTCAATTCCCTATATTAACTCACCTATTGAATCTTGTAAGGAGTAAATTGTTTGGTGATGAGAACGTAAAGAAAATCCACCAAAGTGGTACTTGCAACATTATCACAAATTACTCCATCGATTATCACAGAGCACACATTTTTGTTATTGAGGCACTTATATAAGAAAACGTTTTCCTTTTGGTTTGGGTCCTCCAAGGCCTTGCTAATCATTGTCATCCTCACTATATAGTTTGGGAGGGTAGGCTCCCCTTCTTGAGAAATATTGTTAAGGAAAAAGGACCTTGTAGTCAAACCTTAAGGAAAAACAACAAATTCCATATTTTTCACTTGCCTCCTCTTTATCATAATCCACCGCATCAAGAGCACCCTCAACATCATTCCCTGTAAGGAGAGATACATCATTAGTAGTATAAGAATTATCAACCATAACAACAAGCGCCCTCTTATTAGGGCACTCACTCATTCTATGTCAAATCATTGACATTTAAAATAAGGAAGAGGTTAGAAGAACTATATCCTTCATATAGAATGGATTTGGGGGTAATTTTCTCAACTTGAGCATTTTGACCCAAGGTTTCTTTGCCTCTTGTGTGGTGCCCTTATTTTTTAACCAAGTGAAAGATGAAGATCCCCCTTATTTGTAGTCATTCCAAGACGCTTTGTCGCTTCTTGACTTGTTGAGTTTCTCTTTCTTGAGTCCCAACTCGATCTCAATAGCCGTTTCAAGAGTTTCATTAATATCACAATAGGTGTGGAGTTTTATTTTGGAAGCAATCTCTTTACTTAACCCCACTTAAAATATTGTCATAGTATGTAAAGGATATTTTTTAAAGTCTATTATCATCTTTACAAATTGGAACTCATCATAGTATTGTTCCACACTCTTTGTGCCTTTTTTTAAAGTGTAGATCTTCTTTAGTTGCTCTTGACGATATCGATCCATGGTATACTTATGACTCAAGATATATTTGAGCTTTTCCAGAGTAGGAGTGGGGGATAGATCATGTAATATCCCTACCTTCACTTTAATTTCCCATAAAGTCTATGTAAACCTTTCAAATTGAGCAATTACATGTGATGCCTTCCACACCTCGGACATCTCATCAGTCAAGAAAATTTGATCCTATTATGTCACCTAATAAAGAAACACGTTAGGGTTTCTTTCACCCTTAATAGGTAAGAGGGTTACCTTGGTGGCATTAAGACTCATTTATGGACCAATAAGATAAACATGGGGCCCTATGTTCTCATATAGATCCTCATCATAGTTTTCACCATGAATTTCTCAGCCTGAAAATCCACTTTGCCTACCCAATTAAGGGATAAGACCATGACTTCCTTCTCTACCTCTACGAGCACCATAAAAATATAATTATGGATCCTTATTCTATTGTTGAATTCATCATATACTCCTTCTAACTCATCTTGGAACTCCTCTTGTAGCTTATCATCCAACGGTTGGATATTATGGGTTGGTAGGGTATTTCGGCATGGCTGGGGATTATTTTGTGGTGGTGGAGGTCTATTTAGGGTTGATGTACTTGCTGTAGGTAGGACGAATTATATGGTTGTTGTTGGAGGCGTTAGTGGGTAGCATTTGTAGTTTGGGTAACAACTAGGTGAGTGGTGGATATTGGATAGACCATTTGATGAAGAGCATTGGGTGAAATTAGAGTGGAGGAGTCATGGTGAACTCTACTTGTATTTCCAAAATGATGAGTCATCAGAGGAGTGAAAGGAGCATCCTTACTCCTTGCTTTAACAACTTCTACTTGATTATCTATTTTATCCAGTTGCTCTTCCATTCGTCATTGGAAAGCGATGAACATGCTCAACAATTCAAGTGTTTTGGGATCTCATGTTATAACTGATTCAGCTTCGCCGTGATTTGACATAGATACCTAGTTATAACACTCAGACAAAACAAGCAAACACATTAAGTCAAGTAAAAATAAGAGGCTCACAAATGCTCAATAATCAATCTTTTTATGCCTCACAAATTGCATCAGCTAATGGTTGTAGCTTGTTTAGCTCCGATGAGTTTCAAGAGTCTAATCACTACTTGAAAGTTAAGAATGAGTTCTTGTCGACTCAAGAATGAAAGCTCATAAGCTAATGACGGAATCAAGAAATTTTAATGAAAAATTAAGAAGAAAACTAAAAGAAAAAGTACAAAAAAATTGAACTAAGAAATGAGGTAACAAAAGTAGAAGAAATTACTTATTGTTACTTAGTTTGAAGGATAAAAAAAGATTTGAATGTTTAAAACTATCTAACAAGTAATTAAATATGTTAATTACTGGCTAAATAGATGAGAAATCGAAGGAAGAAAGTGCAGAAAAAAGAACCATGAAATTTGGACACAAATTTTTTTTGGGACCCACAAATTTGATTAGATATAGTAACGAGCAGAGAAATGGTCTCTGAAGTTGTAATACATGTGCCTGCATAGTGTTGTGTATTGGGCTGTGGTGTTGTTTGCTGCTGATATGGCAGTTCGGGTGGGTGCCGTGTGGAAATTCCACCTTTTCTTAATAGTTGTTTTTTGAATTTCCACAAGTAACTCACTAACACTTTGGCCAACTTTGACCTTAAAATCTTTGGATTCAAAGTGTACTTTCCTACCTTATTCTTCAAGAATAAGATTAAAATGCTCAGGAACAATAATGAAAAACTCAATCTTCGCATTTTCATAACTTCTTTATTTCAACTCTTAATTTGATAAAATTTTCATATCTAATTTTTAGCCTTCAGCAAAAAAATACTTTTTCAAACTCCACAAAGTTTCAAAAGTTCAAAACTCCTCCATGGTATCTTCAATTGTACACCTCCAAATAAAGTGAAATTTGAGATTTAGGCTTAAAAACACTAGAGAATCAAGATCTAGTGTCAAAAACAACAAATTAAGACAAAAATTTCCTTTTTTTATTTTTGATTTTTTTTAATTTCTGAAGAGATCAAAATCTCAAGATTAAGATTTATGAAAACAAACCCGAACCTAGTCTCCTTGAAACACCTTGGGTTCTAGCCCTTGCAATTTTCTCGAGTCTTGAGCTCTCTGATTATCATATGACTTACCATAATAGTCGTATGGTATGGGTACGGGTCAGGCGACTCAACTCATAAGGTATGTAGCGTTTGGTGGTTGGGTATCTATCGTTGTTATGGGTTGGTGGTGATGAGTTGAATGTTGATATGATAAAGGGTTGCATCCAATCATATGTTGTCCAGTGTCTAGCCTTTGATGTTCTGCCTAGGGTACGAATTAATAATACTAGTTATATGGCAAAGCTACAAGTAGAGTAAGGGAGTCGTATATTAGATAGATCGTGGTGTCAAACTTTCTAATCAAGTGACGTCTTGAGGGTACCACTTGTAAGATGTGTTGATGAGTTGAAGGGTCCAATCGTACCCACCTACTTTGTTTTTACAACTTTTAAGCTAAGGGTATTTTGGATATTTCCCTCCCCACAACCTTAATACACCACGTCTTATAACACTATTTGGTCCATCATTCTACACTTTAGAAGATCAAAACACTCTTTAAGAACCTCTCAAGAAGATTGGGCTAGGTTTTCTTCAAGGTGGTCATCTAAAGGCTTAAAGATCAAAACCTCCTAGTGAATCTTCATGACTAAGGCATGTTACTCCTCCCTCATTATTAGTTCAACTAAAAGCATATTTTAATGAATGATTTTCATGGTATTATTGTGGTATTATTTTGTTTTTCAAATAGATGTTGGGGGTTTTGTTTTTTCTTGGTTGGATAATGCTTTCCCATATTTTACTAATGGTTTCTCATGTTATAATTATGATTTGAACATGTGGTTGCATGGGGATGGTCAATTGATACTTGGTTTTGCTTTTGGAGACTATATGCCATCAACTTGTTTGTTAAAATGCCAATGAGAATGATTTTGTCACATGGTTTGTCTATTCTTGAAAACTATTGCATTGCGTAATATGGTAATTGAATCTAAATGGTTTTATTAGTTTTGAATGGATTGGAAAGGCGGTGGCCATGACTTTTGCTTAATTGCAAACTTTGGAGTCAACATGGTTTAATGGCCTTAGTATGGAATAAATGGATAAACTTGCAAGCTCTAATATTGGTATGATGATATTGATGGTAAATGCTTAATTAAAAGTGTCACACCTCAAATCCTATTGGGGCGGACTGGCACCAGTAACCGAGGAGGCCCGGGAGAACCAACTCATAACCTTATACTTCCCATGCATACCTCTATGACAACCCGAAATTCGAACAACATCATATCGCATATAAAAGGAAAAATTCACATGTATAAGCTCGAGCACACACACACAGACATACATACACACACACACACATATATATATATATACAACACTTGGTCATTGGAGCCATCACATCTACTAACAAAACACCACCTTGACTGTACGTTAGGTCTACAAAGCCTCTAGACAATACACAGAATTTAACAAAGGTCGGAATACACCCCGCCATATAACTAACTTCTATACAATACCAAAAGTGACTGGATATGACACGAAAATCCCCAAAGCAAACTGGAGCTCACCAAAAGCAGCTGGATATCCTAGAACCTACTTGTGCGGTGGATGAGCTGAGGTACCTGTGCCTGCAGCATAAAATGCAGGTCCCCCGTGGGGGGCGTCAGTACAAAATATGTACTGAGTATGTAAAGCTATAGATAATCACATATGATATAGGAGCTCAATATAAATAAAAAACAAGTGAATAAATCATAATAGGAGCGGACCACACTTACTAGAACTTGTGACAACTTGTACATTGTATTTATTCAATCACTTTACCTTCGTTCTTATCATCATTGTAATTATTACTGTACTGTACTGTGACCATTAGGCTGCCTCCAGTACATATCAATTGGGATCGACCCATGATAGGCTTATGTCCCTGGGATACCACCCATAAACACATAAATAGGGATTGACCCATGATAGGCTTATGCCCCTGGGATACTACCCGATAAGAGAGAACTTCCATCACTTAGTTCAATTAATCTTTGAGATTGTTATTTTAGTCGCCACCGCATTTTTGATACTTTGAAATAATGATACATCAATAAGAGACATATAAATAGATAATCAATGCAATAACAATGAAGTAAGAACTCATTGGCAAATTAATGAAGTGTTTTGGAGTCATCAATGCCATAAAAATGAAGTAGGAACTTATTGGTATATGAATGAAATGTTTTGGAGTCATTAATAGCACATGGATCTTGTTTGAGTAACTGGATACCTTATAACATTCATTAGTGCAATAGACATGTAAGATTTGGAAAACAAGTAAGTATTGGAATGTCTTGACATCTTGTCGGGTGGAACAAGTTCATTGGTAACGTAGGACATCGTACAAAACCATTATGGATCACATGTTACTGAAAAACTTTGAAAACTTTCTTAATAGAACAATTGTTCAATTTCATGCCAAAGATATGGTATAGAGTATGCTTTACATACCTGACTGTCAACCTTCAATACTAGTCCCAAATGGACTTCCCATCTTTTCGGATTACTTATCTACAATAAACATATATAGTAATCTAGTATTAGCAACCAAATGTCACAATTCAATTATTTGAATTCACCAATTACATTCACATGCCATGCATATTCATACAACATCCTCCAATATCAAGTTTGGATTTATTTATCCTTCCAACCAATCCATTAAACCAAATTGATCCATAGACATAAATAATCATCAATTCAATAGTATATCACCATATCCACCTTCCATAACTCAATTACCATATCCACCTTCCACAATTCAATACAACCAAATCATGCAAAATAGTCCATAACCCTGTTTCCATCACCTTTCAATAACAACCAATACATATAATCCTCTATCACACACATATATATGGAAAAGAATAAAGGCAAACAATATTCATACCTTAGAATTCACCTCTTGATTATGCAATCCTGTTTGCACAAATAATAGGTGCCGTTTGAATCTCTCGAGATGACAAACGCAGTTATCGGATTACTTTGGAATTTCTATGGTTGAATCAAAAGTAATTTAAAGGTCAAATTTGGCTAGGGTTTGTTATTTCTCAATGATTGATGATGAAAATGAGTTTTTGAACTCATATACATGTATATATACACATATTCCCGTCCATAATATAATAGGAAATGACTAAAATGCCTTTAAAATTTAAATAATGTCAAATCTGTCCTTTGATGTACTGTTTTGATAAGCTAAAGTAGATCGACCTTAAATCTTTGCTCCAATATCGGATTTGGGTGAAATTGGTATTGTTGGAAGGATAATTCAAAGGGATTTCATTTCATATAAGGTAGGCTACCCAGTTCATCCTGTATAAGGAGTTATGGTCGTTTAAAGTTGACCCTAAAAATCTATTTTGATAGGCTGAAGTAAAATGAGTATAACTCCTTACTCAGATGTTGGATTTGGATGAAACCAATTGAATTGGAAAGAAGACTCACAGATATTTATTTTCATAGGTCGCATCTATCTCAGTTCATTATATTAAGGGAGTTATGATCGTTCGAAGTTGACCCAAAAATTCGGCTGGCCTCAGTAGTTTGTGTGCAAGAAATTTTCCTGCACATTTACTATTCCCAAATATCCTGACCACCGTTTTATAGTTTTGAACATGCTCGATTATATACAAAACCTATCCATTTTTGGAAATCTTTATATCATTGGAAAGCTTATTCAATAACCTTCTTATGGAACCATCGACGGGCAAATTTCGGTATAAATAAAATAAAAAAAATTATTTCCATATAAATAAGACCAATACACGTACTTGAATACGCCAATACACGTACTTGAATATGGGGTGTTACATCCTTCCCCCCTTTAGGACATTCGTCCTCAAATGTTAGCGTAGTTATTCAACCGAAACAAGTTCAAGTCCATCATTAATATTCACATCATCACATAAATACTATGCATATATAAAAAAAACTTACTTGTTAATGTTCTAACTCCGTTTCTTGAACTTCCTCTTCATATTTGAACAAATGAGGGTACTTAGATTTCATTGCTTCCTCAGCTTCCCATGTAATCTCTTTCCTTTGACGATTTCTCCAACGTACTTTCACAGATGCTATCTCTTTATTTCTCATCTTCTTAACTTGGCGATCTAGAATAGCAATAGGCACTTCCTCATAGGTAAGATCTTCCGCAAATTGCACATCCTCAGTATAAGTGATATGTGATGGATCTCCGATGCATTTTTGAAGCATTAACACATGAAATACCAGATGTACTGATGAGAGCTCTTGGGGTAGCTCTAATTCATATGCAACTTGTCTAAACCTTCGAGTGATCTTATATGGGCCTAGATAACGTGGACTCAACTTCCCTTTCTTGCCAAATCTCATTACCCCTTTCATTGGTGATACCTTCAAAAATACCCAATCACCTATAGAAAACTTTAGCCCTCTCCTTCTACTATCCGCATATGACTTGTGTAGACTTTGGACTGTTTTCAGTCATTGCTGAATTACTTTAACCTTCTCTATGGCTTGATAAACAAGATCCGATCCGAACAAAAGAGTTTCACCCACTTCGAACCATCCTATTGGTGATCTACACTTCCTTTCATATAGAGTTTCATATGGTGCCATTTGGATACTTTAATGATAACTATTATCATAGGCAAACTCAATAAGAGGTAAATGATCATCCCAGTTGCCCTTAAAATCTATTACACAAGCTCGTAGCATATCTTCAAGTGTTTGGATGGTACGTTCTTCTTGTCCATCTGTTTGAGGGTGAAAAGCTGTAGTCAACTTCACTTGTGTTCCCAAACACCTCTGAAAAGACTTCCAAAAGTTTGCGGTAAATTGGGTTCCCCGATCTGATATAATAGAAATTGGCACTCCATGTAATCGGACTATCTCTTTAATATACAGCCTTGCGTACTCTTCAACTGTGTAAGTGGTCCTAACTGGTAGGAAATGTGCGAATTTGGTAAGCCTATCAACAATCACCCATATAGAATTAGACTTCCGGGATGTACGAGGCAAACCAATAATGAAATCCATGTTGATCATGTCTCACTTCCAGCTTGGAAGATCAATGCATTGCATATAATCTCCGGGTTTTTGGTGCTCAACTTTAACTCTTTGACAATTTGGACATTCAGCTACAAATTCTGCAATGCTCTTCTTCATGTCACTACACCAATACATATCTTTTAAATCTTGATACATTTTGGTTGATCCTGGATTAATGGAATACCTTGAACAATGTGCCTCTGTCATAATCTTCTTTCTTAGCTCGTCTACATCCGGCACACACAATCAGTTCTGGCACTGAAGTGCTCCTTTCCGCATAAGCTCAAATGCCTTGGTCGCACCACTCTGAATGTTTTCCTTAAGCTTTAATAAAATAGGATCTGCATATTGCTTCTCTTTCACTTGAGCTACTAATGAAGATTCCGCAGCATTATGTACGATAAGCTCTTTGTCCGGAGTTTCAAGAAGGAGAACTCCCAAACTAGCTAACTAGTGAAGATATTTAATCATCCCTTGCCTTTCTATAGGTGCCATCATAGACTTACGACTTAACGCATCAGCTACCATATTTGCTTTCCCTGGATGGTACAAGATATCAACATCGTAGTCCTTTAATAGTTCAAGCCATCTCCGCTGTCTTAAATTTAGATCCTTCTGATTAAAAATATATTGCAAGCTCTTATGGTTAGTATATATATCAACATGAACCCCGTATAAGTAGTGGCGCCATATCTTTAAAGCAAAAATAACTGTTGCCAGCTCAAAATTGTGTGTAGGATAATTTTTCTCATGTGGCCGCAATTGTCTAGAAGCATATGCTATTACCTTACCATGCTGCATCAATACATATCCTAAACCAATTCTGGAAGTATCACAATACACTGTTACCCTTCGATGCCTTCTGGAAGTACCATCACGGGTGTAGAAATCAACTTGTTCTTTAAATCTTGAAAACTCTTTTCACCGGCATCATTCCATTGGAATTTGGATGCTTTATGGGTTAGCTTGGTTAAGGGTGCTGAAATGGAAGAAAGACCTTCAACAAACCTTCTATAATAACCGGCCAACCCGAGAAAGCTACGAATATCCGTAGGCATTGTGGGCCTTGGCCAATTCTTAACAGCTTCTATCTTTTGAGAATCAACCATTATCCCTTCACTAGATACAATATGACCCAAAAATGCCACCGACTTTAACCAAAACTCATATTTAGAGAACTTTGCATAAAGCTTACAATCACGAAGAGTCTGCAATGCCTGTCGTAAGTGATTGGCATGGTCCTCTTCTGATCTAGAATAAACTAGAATATCATCTATAAAAACTATCACAAATACATCCAGGAATGGCTTAAACACCGTATTCATCAAATCCATAAAAGCTGCGGGTGCATTTGTTAGCCCAAATGACATAACTAGAAACTCATAATGACCATACCGTGTTTGGAAAGCTGTCTTGGGTATATACTTCTCTTTAACCCTCACTTGGTGGTAACCTAACCTCAAATCAATCTTAGAAAAACACTTGGCACCCTATAACTGATCAAATAAATCATCAATTCTTGGGAGAGGATATTTATTCTTAATAGTCACCTTATTCAATTACCGATAATCAATACACATCCTTAGCAAGCTATCCTTTTTGTGCACAAATAACACTGGTGCTTCCCAGGGGGACATACTAGACCTTATGAATCCCTTCTCTAGCAAATCTTTCAATTTCTCTTTCAATTCTCGTAATTCTGCTGGGGCCATTCTATATGGAGGAATGGAGATTGGTTGGGTGCCTGGTATTACATCAATACCAAACTCTACTTCTCGTTCAGGAGGTAAACTTGGAAGATCTTCAGGAAATACATTAGAAAATTCATTTACCACCATAACAGCGTGAAGAGTTGGTGGCTCCACTTCTGTATCCCTTACTCTAACTAAATGATATATGTATCCCTTGGAAATTATTCTTCTTGCCTTAAAATAAGAAATAAATCTACCTCTTGGCACGCCAATTTCACCTTTCCATTCAAGGACTGATTCATTTAGAAAATGGAAATATACCTTTTTCGTGCAGCAATCAATTATGGTATAACAAGACACCAACCAGTCCATACCCATTATAATATCAAAATCTACCATTTCTAACTCCACGAGATCAGCCATCGTATCACGACCACAAATAGTTACTATGCAATTTCGGTAAACCCTTCTAGCTATAATAGATTCCCCAACCGGTATGGATACTTCAAATGGCTTAACTAACAGTTCGGGTATTCTTTCGAACTTTCCAGCAACCAATGGAGTAACATAAGATAATGGAACCGGGATCAATTAAGGCATGTACATAGAATGAAAAGATAGACAACGTACCCGTAACCACATCTAGGGAATCCTTTAAATTCTGTCGATCCGCTAGAGCATACATATGATTTTGTGGCCTGCTAGAACTCGTGGCTCCTTTATCACCTCTAACACGACCCATTGGTTGTGCACCCCTTCCTGAATAAGGCATCGATGATGATGATGTAACAAATAACCCCGTAGGTCGTGCCATACCCCCTATGCCTCTTTGTGGGAATTCTCTCATCATATGCCCCGACATACCACACCAAAAGCAAACATTGGTCCCCATCTGACATGCTCCTAAATGATACCTTCCATATTTATTGCATGGCTCTCGAGGAGGTCTCGATTAGCTCATATTCCCTTTTACTTGGTACCCCACTGTCCGTGAACTTTAACTCTCACTTCTGTACCCAAATTGATTTCCTATGGACCCTTGGAACTGTGGTGGGACACTAGCTACAGAATAAAAAGATAATAGCCTAGGTGGTCTAGCAAAAAACTGTGGTCTGAACCCTCTTTGGGATGCCATGATCTGCCTTGTAGATCTGGCCCTCTTGGAATATCCTCTTTCTAATTCCTATGTTCTTCTCCTCTACCTCTGATCTTTCATTTTCTATGCAAAAGCTTGGATTGTTGCTATGTCCATATCTTTGATCAAAGCAACAATAGTGTAATCTCTAACTAGATATGGATCCAGCCTATCCACATATTGATGAACTCTGTCATCCATAGTAGCTACAACATTAGGAGCATATCTCGACAAGGAATTAAATTGGAGACTGTACTCTCTCATGCTCATATTCCCCTAACGAAGACTTAAAAACTGATCTGCACGGGCCTAACAAATCTCAAATGAAAGATAATGATCAAGAAATGCCTCTTTGAACTCTTTTCAAGTAGTTGGGGGTGCATCAATACCCCTAGATTGTTTCCAGTCCTCGTACCAATATATAGTCTTCCCTTTGAATCTATACACCGCTAACTCCACTGTCTCTCTACCCGTTACATGCATAACATGTAAGGACCTTTGAATTTGATTAATAAAGTCCTGTGGGTCCTCGTTAAGATCTGATCCAGTAAAAGTGGGAGGATCCATCTTAAGAAAATCCTATGTTCGAAGGCTAGCCGCCCTATTTGTACCACTAGGACCCGTGGTAGGAATGGCTTGCCCTTGAGCTTTCCCAGCAACTATACGAGTCAAAAGTTGCACTACATTTCTAAGATCTTAATCAGCAGCATTAATAGGTGGATCTGGGGATATAGTTCTCCTCCCCCTTATTTCTTCCGGAGTGGAAGAAGTTTCTGATGCATGCTCAGCTGGAGCCTCACTTTGATTAGCTGGTATAGTGAGTGACTTACTAGTCCCTTCTCCGGTAGCCACATCTACTTATTTACCAGTATTCTTGCTTCTGGTAACCGGCATCATTACTATAATAAGAGAAACAAATGGATTCAGTGGTTAACTATGACTTCATATACAATATAGGCTCTATCGCATGATCTAAGACATGAAGAAAAAAATAATTTCTAAATGTCCATAGCCTCATGTTTATAGATGTGGTGCACGATGCATCGATAAACAAGACTCCATGTTAACACGACTTTGTAGACTCACTAGGACGAACTTCTCTGATACCACTTTTGTCACGACTCAAATCCTATTGGGGCGGACTGGCACCAGTAACTGAGGAGGCCCGGGAGAACCAGCTCATAACCTTATACTTCCCATGCATACCTCTATGACAACCCAAAATTCGGACAGCATCATGTAGCATATAAAAGGAAATAATCACTGGTATAAGCTCGAGCACACATATATATACATACAATACTTGGCCGTTGGAGCCATCACGTTTATTAACAAAACACCACCTTGACTGTACATTAGGTCTACAAAGCCTCTAGACAATACACAGAGTTTAACTAAGGTTGGGACATACCCCGCCATATAATTAACTTCTATACAATACCAAAAGTGAATGGATATGACACGAAAAGCCTCGAAGCAAACTGGATCTCACCAAAAGCAGCTGGATATCCTGGCTCCTACTTATGCGGTATATGAGCGGAGATACCTGTACCTGCAGCATGAAATGCAGGTCCCCCATAGAGGACGTCAGTACAAAATATGTATAGAGTATGTAAAGCTATAGATAATCACATATAATATAGGAGCTCAATAGAAATAAAAAACAAGTGAATAAATCGTAATAGGAGTGAACCACACTTACTAGAACTTGTGACAACCTGTACATTGTATTTATTCAATCACTTTACCTTCGTTCGTATCATCTTTGTAATCATTACTGTACTGTACTGTGACTATTAGGATGCCTCCAGTACATATCAACTGGGATCGACCCATGATAGGCTTATGCCCCTGGGATACCACCCATAAACACATAAATAGGGATCAACCCATGATAGGTTTATGCCCCTAGAATACCACCCGATAAGAGAGAACTTCTATCACTTAGTTCAATTAATCTTTGAGATTGTTATTTCAGTCGCCACCGTATTTTTGATACTTTGAAACAATGATACATCAATAAGAGATATATAAATAGACAATCAATGCAATAACGATGAAGTAAGAACTCATTGGAACATCAATGAAGTGTTTTGGAGTCATCAATGCCATAACAATGAAGTAGGAACCTATTGGTGTATCAATGAAATGTTTTGGAGTCATTAATAGCACATGGATCTTGTTTGAGTAACCGGATACCTTCTGACATTTATTAGTGCAATAAACATGTAAGATTTGGAAAACAAGTAAGTATTGGAATGTCTTGACATCTTTTAGGGTGGAAACAAGTTCATTGGTAACGTAGGACATCATACAAAACCATTATGGATCACATGTTACTGAATGGCTTTGGAAACTTTCTTAATAGAACAATTGTTCACTTTCATGCCAAAGATATGGTATAGAGTATGCTTTACATACCTGACTGTCAACTTTCAATACTAGTCCCAAATGGACTTCCCGTATTTTTGAATTACTTATCTACAATGAACATATATAGCAATCTAGTATTAGCAACCAAACATCACAATTCAATTATTTGAATTCACCAAATTATTAGTTAAGTAGTAAGCCTTAATTACACCATAAAGGGTGTCACTTTAACCCTCTTATACTCCAATTACATTCACATGCCATGCATATTCATACAACATCCTCCAATATCAAGTTTGGATTTATTTATCCTTCCAACCAATCCATTAAACCAAATTGATCCATAGACATAAATAATCATCAATTCAATAGTATATCACCATATCCACCTTCCATAACTCAATTACCATATCCACCTTCCACAATTCAATACAACCAAATAATGCAAAATAGTCCATAACCCTATTTCCATCACCTTTCAATAACAACCAATACATATAATCCTCTATCAC